>NC_086266.1:8704200-8985111 GCF_021018805.1 Prinia subflava | reverse complement strand
ATATGGTGCTGAACAATGCCTGATTCACCAACATCAATTTGGTAAATTTCCTTGGAAATGTGCCTTAAGATGTACAAAAATTCTGATTAGCATGGAAAATATGGAAAATGCAGCTGGTGGCCAGCCTGGTGTCCATGCTGCTGCTGGTGTGGAGCGTGAGAGGCACGGCACTGCCTGGGGAAGACAGACTGCAGAGCACCAGGGTGAGTACAACATGCCCTGGGTTAGGAGCAGGATAGAGCCAAGAAAAGGGGCATAAGGACAAGTAGGCTGTACCTGATGCTACTCTTCCATCCCTCTATTTTCCAAGGCATTATAGCTTCATGTGCTGCAAAGCCCCTGGGCTGTTACTATGGCTTGCTGGCCAGCTGATTTAGGAAAGCTACTAGGACAGATGCCAGAGAGCTGGAAAAAGTGAAGTCTGAGCTAAGTGAAAAGTGGCAAAAAACAGATCGGAGGGAAAAAAAAGAAAACATTATTGAAAGGGTACAGCATGAGAAAATAAAGCAAAGTACTAGGGAGGGAGAGAAAAGATATATATTTGGTAAAATGATCGAGGGAAATTATATTTTAAATAGAGCTCATGGGAAGGACAAATGTTTAAAAGGTGGGTTCAGTAGGAAAGTAACAGAAGAATCATAAATGAAGTAATTACATCAAGATAAAATTGCTTTTTCTGGAATAGTATTCACATGAGGAGTTAGACTGACATAGTTCTGCTAGAATAACTATGCTCTGAATCAGCACAGCTCTATGCAGTGGCAGAACTTAAGGCAATATTATTGTACCAACTGGCAAGACCCTAAATATTATAATGGCTAGAGTGCTATAATAACTTTGTTTTGCTGTGCTATTTCCCTAGGAGGCCAAAGGGGTAGGAAATCATAGCATAACCTAATCACAAGCCTTGGTTTGCTTGCCCTTGCCCTGCAGTCACCTGCGTATTCCCCACCATCCCTGATGTTGCTGAGCTCTGGTCAGTCGCTGCACGTGGCTGTATCCGTAAGGCTGCTGCTATTCCAGAGAAGTGAGGGATCCCAGTGGTGGTTTCACAGGCGCTACCTTCTCCTTTGTGCATATCCACGTTGTTCTTCCTGTCTTAGTGTTGGCTCCAGCTCATCCATCAGTGTGTTAATACTTCAGGAGCAGGCTCACATCCCATTAACAACAAAACTGGCCACATGACAGAACTGTACACAGTGTGAGGTGCTGACATTCTGTTAACAGTGAGGCTCCTGCAGCTGCCTGGGATTAACCCTTCTGGGTATAACTGTAAGCTTTCAGCTCTACATCCTTACAATAACAAGTCCAGTACCTAAAAAGTAAAGTAATTTTTAAAAAAAAATAAATTTCTGGTGAAAATCCTAGCTGCTGGGAAAAAAAGAAACAAGTTATAGGGAATAAATTGATAAATAAGTCTTTGGCAAAAATTAATTCAGGTGTAATGACTCAGTCTTTTACACACTGTTGCTTACAAAATATTGATATAAATAAAAAGAATCATTATATCTGTTACAGAGCATTCTGCAAACTGAAAAACTCGTGGATGCTGGTGAACCAATCCAAACAGTCACCAGTGGTGTAACAGAAAAATGTTTTAAGTATGAAAAATGTCAGGATTTTACTAAACAAACCACCATGAAATAAATTGCAATGCAAAAGGAAGATCTGTTCACTCTGAGCCATTGAGGGATGTAGCACAGGGAATGAAGCAGCTGCCCAAAGGTTTGCCCCAACCCACTGTGCTGAGATCCCACTGCTGCCAGAGCCTTGATCTCTTTCGGAGCAGCTCTAAGCGGAAAGGACACGAGCAGTGGATTAGTGCTGGGGGAGAGCTGCCGGGTTTCACTGGCAGCCACAGTTGATCGTGTGTAAGGAGTATCCCCTCACTTGGGTTGTGCTGTACCTTCCCCACCCCTGAGTCTGAAGGTACTGGTTCTGCTCAGAACAGTTAATTTCCAAAAAGCAGTTAAACTAGGAAAGATGCTTCCAAGAAAAACATGACCTAGGAGACACATGCAGCTGGGTTCCACAGTCCCAGTCCCCCTCCCAAAGGCTCAAGACATTTCTGTACTCGCAGCACAGGACTAGGACTCAGGGCAAATGCAAACTGGTTTGCTGGCTTTTCTTCTGCCAGAGATATAGAGTGGAGTTTCTATGTTCCTCGGTTTCTTTTGTGTGGTAGCAGGGGTAATTGCAAGTGCTAAGAAAGTGATTAAAAATATCCATAAGCCTTCTTATAGTGATTAAAAATATCCATAAGCCTTACCATAAGGTAAACTCAAGACAATTGCTGCTGCCTCTATTTATCTGTCTTTTGAGTTGCTCACAAGGTGATGCTTCGCAAATGCTGGTGTTGACAAATCCAGCAGATAGATACAGCAGCCCCAGAAGTATGTGTGGGCATTTGTGAGGAGTGATGTGGGCACTTGCCTCCCAGATTCTCATCTGCATGGGAAATAGATGGTTTGACAGGAACAGATCCTGTCTCAGCTTGGCCAGTCCCAGCTGTCTCTTACTGAAGAGTCACAGAGACCAGGAATGCTCAGGCAAGAAGTAATTCCTCAGATTTGCTGGATGTAAATTTAGGAGAAACACGGTAACTCATAGCTTGTACTGGTGGAATTCCCTCAAGATCCAAACCACAGGCTCTGTTCTCCTGTGTGCTGCTACAGCACAGGGATGGAGCTCAGAAGCTCTTTTATCACCCCACCTTCCCCCAGGGTCAGGCTATGGAATTCCAGGTTGTTGCTCTTGAAGTACAGCTGCCTGTCACCACTGATGCAACATTTTTATTTCAGGTATTTGGGGTATCACTCTCCCTATCAACCCAGCCCTCTCCTTGCTGCACTTCAGCATTTTACTGTGGGGTACAGCCCCTCATGAGCTTAATTTACTATTGCCCAGGACACTGTGCCTCTTCCCTGACCTTCCAAGGCGGAGACCGGGCAGCCAGAGCAGCAAAGAGGCAGTTTGGCATACACTGAAATTTAATTAGTGGCAGAGGGAGGGCCTTCACAGCAATTCAAGCTTATTTGTTAGCAGCTCTTTTCCAGCTCTAACATGGCACATGAAGGTCCAACTGGCTGAGCGGGATAGGGATGGGAGACAGCAGTAGCTTCTGCAGCCACAGATCCTTGAGCTCCAGCATGGCTCTCCCATCTCTAGGCTCTGAGATGCATCAGGGGAATGAGAAGGGAACCCGTGGGGGATGTTTGCATGCTCTGAATCTCGACAGCCATGGCGGATAAGACTGCCATCCCTCACCTTACCTGCTCTCTGCCCACGGGAACGGAGTTCACTCCACAAGGACGTCCAGGCGTGCTGGATGGTGTGGATGTGGGGTGTGAGGCAGCCTTTCCAGATGTGGAGGAGGAGGGCAAGCTGGAGGAGGAGCAGGCGGTGCTGGGGCAGCTTGCCCAGCTCTCGCAGCGGGACTGCAAGGCACCCTGCAAGAACTTCTTCTGGAAAACTTTCACCTCCTGCTAGTGATGCCCAGCCTGGCCTTGCCAGCCTGCAAACACCTTCCCCACAACTCATCTTCCTTGTCCACCCAGCTTCTTTTTTTGTGCCCTGCACCCCTCAGAATAAAGCATGGCCCTTCAGGAGCGTGTCTGTACCTCGCTGTGGCGCAGGGACGGGACACACACATTTTCTGGAGCGGACGTGGGGGACCGTGGCCATTTTGGGAAAGGGCTTTGCGGCTGCGAGGGGAGCCATGTGAAGCGGGCACAGCCGTCTCTAAAGCTGCTGCAGCTGCCTCCTCAGCCTTGGAAGGTGTGCAGTGAGCTGCTGGGGCTTTGCCTCATGGGGAGGGTCCTCAGTGTCAGCCCCTGGTCAGGATAAGGTGCCATGCCACATTGGTGTAAGAAATAAAGGTCATGAAGGCCCCACCTTGATGCTGGTTTACGAGTTCTCCCATGTTGTCTCATTCTGTGTTACCAACTGTCATCCTCACTGCTGTGTGATAGTTATAATTACTGTATCTTACTTCTATCCCATTCGTGGTATTCATTTATGTACCCCCTATCCTCCTACGTGTTACCGTTCATTGTATTCATTGTATTCATTCATCTGTGTAGTCTCTGTTCACTTACATATTGCAGTTCAGTGTATTCGTGTTCCCCTTGCTCTCTTATATGTTACAGTTTAATGTACTCACCCTGTGTACCTTCCCATTCTCCTGTGTGTTGCTTATCCCCCCCCAAGGCCCCCCTCCTCTTGTTTTTCTGTCGGGAAATTGCCCGCTGCTCCCACCATCTCTGCTTTGCTCTCCATGTGACCTAAGAGTGGCCCTGCCAGCTCCCCGTACTTCACAAAATGGCTGTCCCACGTACAGAATATGCAAATGAGCTGGCACGTAGCCAAGTTAGGTGAACTATACCTTTAAATCAGCAAACCTAGGAAGAGTTCTTACGAAAGAAACATGCTACCTAATAAAGAGAGAATGTAGCTTTCAGCAGAGAGAGTTCAAAAGTGTCGCCCTGACTTGTACCGAGCTCCATTAGAGCAAGGACCCCTGGACTCTGAGCTACTAGGAGACGAGTGTGCACATTCCCCCGAGGACGAGACCCCTGGACTTGGTGTCTATGATAACAGGGACGACGTTCGCCTTTTTTTCTACGTCGACCTGAGAGCAGCGGAGGTGGTGGGGCACACCCCTTGACCCCCACCCCAAGGCTGAAATCTTTTGATAAAGGCTTTTGAAAGGAGAAGAAGCTCTCCTGGCCCTAATTCATAACAAAAGGATGTACAATGTTTGATGTGCCAGGCATGAGATGGCAGGGCTGGTGTCCTCTTCCATGTCCTGAAGGGCTGGAAGAGAGAGAAACAGAGCCACAAACAGAGCCTGCATCTGGGGGCGCCTGGGGAGACCCTCCTGACACGTCCATCCCACCCAGCCCTTGCCATGGCCTGGAGGAAGCAGGAGACAACAAGGAGCAGTTGGAAGGTGATCACAGCATGCCCTACAACAAGAATCAGCTGGCCACCAATCTCCCACAGGCCCCTGAACTGTGTGAAGTGCTGTGAACGGGAAGCAGAGCCCTCGGCAGGCGGGGCAGGGGCCGCAGCTGCCAGCGGCAGCCCCTGCTGGCCTCACTCACCCCACCAGATGATGTGGAGCTCTTGGTGCTGCTGCTGCTGAGTCAGGTACCAGCCGGCCACCCCTGCAAAGACAGAGCGTGTCTCGGCCCCAGCGGCACAGCTGCCCCACCAAGAGCGCTGCCAGCGCTGCGGCCACACCGCCCCCTGGCCCGGCAGGGCTCGGCCAGGCCCTGCCGCATGCTGCCGCCCAGGGGCGGGCACGGCTGCGGGAGGGCGGCAGCAGCCCCGAGGGCAGGCGGGGCTCCACGGCGCCGCTGCCGGGCCCTGCTGCAGGGGCAGCGAGCGGGGCTGGGGCCGAGCTGCCCCAGGCGGGCCGGGGAAGGAAGGCTCGTGGCTCACCCATGAACCTGACGGCCGCCTCTCGCAGGGGCTCCTGTGGGCTGCTCAGGTACGACAGGGCCAGGTGCAGGTGGTCCGGCACTCGGCTCCTGTGCTCTGCCAGCTGCAGAGAGCGGCACAAGGGCAGGGTTGGCGCGGGCTCTGGCCCTTGTGTGGGCGTTCCCAGAGCCCTGCGCTGTTTCCCCTGCCCGCACGGCCCTGAGGCCCGGGCAGCAGCCGCTGGCGCCGGGCTGTGGAGGGCGCAGAGGGCCCGGGGAGAGGCGGTGCTGCCCCGCAGCAGAGCCCAGCTGGACCGGGGCTCCATCGGCACCCGGCTCGGGGCCACAGGAGCCTGGCCAAGAGGCCGCTCAGCCCAGGCAAGGGAGCGGCGTGTGGGGCACAGACCGGTGCCGCTGGGTGCAGCACCGGCCAGCGGCCACCGCTGCCAGCCCCGCAGACCGAGCATCGTGGGCTTCTCCAGGCTGGGGCTGGGGCTTCCGGGCTGTCCTTACCAGGCACTCGGCAAGCCTCCACACCTGATCTGTCTTCAGCAGGTGCTTGAGATCCCTCCTGTTCAGGAATCTCACAGCAGCAAGCAGCGTTTGCCGAGAGGCCTGCAGGGCAGCATAGAGGCAGAGATGGCACCGCAGCCCGGGCCACAGGACCCGCATCCCTGTGCCAAGGCCAGCAGGAGGCTGGAGCCCGTGAGGTGCCAGGGTGCTGGGGGACAGTCGAGCCCCCTCCTACGGGGACACAGTGCCCACGAGTCCTCACCTTTGCCACAGGCCCGTTCTCATCATGGCAATGGAAAAAGAGTGGCAGCAGGCTCTGGCTCACAGGCCTCTTCAGGGGCTTTTTTCCCTTTGCCGCTACCAGCTTCATCACCTCCTCAAAGAGTTGAATGGAGAGCAGCTGGACAAGACTGTTCTCCTGTTGGAAAGGAAGCAAAAGCCCTCCACATCAGCTGCTCCAGGCCCCCCTGTGTACAGGCCCAAAAGTCCATGGGGCACCACACCTGCGGGCAGCAGCCAGTGCCCATGGCTGGTGGCACAGAGCCTTACGTTGTCAAAGAGTTGCCAGAGCGCCTCAGCCACGTGCAGGGCAATAGGGCTGGATATTTTGAGGTCCTTGTGCGAGAGCAGAAAGCCGAGTACAACAAGGGTCAACGATGTCTTCGTTCACATGCCACAGGAGGTGCCCAAGGCTTTCTGTCAGGCTACTCAATCTTTTGCTCTGTGTGGAACACAAGGCTGGTGTCCAGCTGGGCAACCCCACGCTGCTGCTGCAGGGCCTCGAGGCCGAAGGCCTGACCCAGCTGAGCAGCAATGCAGGAGAGCTGGGAGTAGCTGCCACAGCTACCAAAGCCCAGGCAAGTCCAAGGGGCTGCTTTCCCCAGCCCCACGCTGCCAGCACAGCTTCAGCTGCTGCCTCCTTTTCACCACTGAGGGGTCTTTGCTGAGGACCACGAGGCCTCTGAGCACCAGGCGACGCATCTCCATGGACTTGCTCTGCAGGTGCCTTGGCATGATCTCCAGGACGTTTTCATGGCATTCTTTCAATTGCAGGCACTCAAGGACCTGAAAGGCACAGAGCAGTGGCAGGGGTGCCCGGCTGGCAGGAGCTGAGAAGTGCACAAGGCAGTTCTGCACCGTCCCAGGCAGCTGCAGCTGTGAGAGGGCAGAGAGGTGGGAGGCTGGCAGAGCCACCCAACCTGGTGCCCCTGAAGCTTGCCCCTGAGCCAGGTGTGAGCCCAGTGCCTCCAGAGGCAGGGAGATGCAGATGGAGGGAGGACAGAGAGCTAGCTGCTTGACAGGTGGCCTGGCTGCAAGCAAAGGTCAGTAGGAGAAACTCACCGGCAGGGCAAAGACTCCTGTGTTGTCCCCATCCGAGGTGTACACACTCTCCAGTGGCCGGGGGCTCACCACTCCGAGGAGGATCTGCAGCGCCAGCTCCGCAGTCCCGCTCGAGGTCATGATCGCCCTCCACATGGCAGCGGCAGCTCTGCGGGGTCACAGCTCTGTCTCAGGGAGGTCTTGGCCACAGCACCGTGGCCTGGGCAGCTGCAGGGGCCCGCGCTGGCCGTCAGCCCTGCCTGTGCGACTGCCCCTGGCTGGCAGCACCCAGACATGGAGAAGAGAGTGTCAGCACAGCAGCCAGGTGGTACCACGACTGACAAAAACACACATAAAAGGTGGACCTGTGTTTTTCTGAGGAGCAGTCTGTGGTGTGAGAAAGACTCCTCTCTCCCTTGCTGAATTGAATATTAGTTTTTGAGTGGTGATTGTTGGATTTAAAACCCAAGGTTTTGGTGCCATAGAGGGTAACGTGTGAGGAGTAGAAATTGGGAGGAGGAGAAGAAATGCTCTGGGAAGGTTTGGTGTGGGTTGTTTTTGTTTTGTTTTCTTTTTTTGGGTTTTTTTTTGGAGGGGGGGTTTGGTTTTTTTGGGGGGTTTTTTTGTGTGTGTTTAAGGTGTTGGGTTTTTTTTCCTTTCCTATTTCTGTTCTTATGTAATGTAATAAAGTTATGTCTTCTGTTTTCAAGTTTTGAGCCTGCTCTGCTCTGTCCCTGATCACATCCCACAGTAGTTGCTAGGAAAAACATATACTCATGGGTGCATCAACATCTGGTCAGTGGAAACCTATGACAGTCTTTTCCAAATTGTTTTCCCACTGTTATGTTCTGTCTTCTTGAATGTTTTTTGCTTACATGAGCTTGTTTTATAGCATGGATAGACAAAATGGAATCTATCATAAATTATAGCAGTTACCAGTGAGAATAAATTAAAACTTGAAAAATATTCAGTGTGCTCCTGGGAACAATTAGGATGTGATTCACTGTCAAAACCTGTGGAAAACAAAGTATCAAGACTGCACTGGTAACTAAACCTTTTTTAGTACAATTTTGAAACAGAAATATTCTATTTAACGTTTCTATTCCCTTTTCCTTTTTATAAGGGGACAAATACTTTCCTCTTAAAAAGAAAGACAAACAAAAAAGAAAACTCTGACTCACTGGAAACAGATGTCATATCTTAAAACTCAAGTTATTCAACTATAGATGACTACCTTGTTTGTATTGTGTCCAGGGAACACATTTTTAACTTGATCTCTCCTCCTCTGCTTGGCTGTTACTACTATTTGGACTAGAAAGTCTTATAGTCTTAAAGTTTTAATACATTTTCTAACCCCTAAAGGCAAAAGGTCAGATCTGGGCTGGTGCTTATCAATCTCTCTTGGAATCGGTGCAATTAAAACAGTTTGCAATTATACAGGATTTGGTATAAAGGCTATGATGCACGCAGTGCTGAGGTTGTAAAACAAAACCTTCTCAGGACTAGGATATGACTGAACTAAAAGGCTTTTATGCTACTGAAATGATCCTGGAATTCTTGCTCTATAAGGGATGTGCTTAAGTATGGAACTGAATACAAAGACTGTACTTGAATTGAGAGGTTGGTTTTTTTGGTTTGTTTGTTTTGTTTTTTGGTTGGTTTTTTTTTTTTTTTTGAGTTAGACATGAGGAGAACCTCACAAGCTGCAATTTAGAATGGTGCATATGCATGTTCTTAGTGCTGTAGCATGCATTCTCAGGAAAAAAATGAAATGAGATAGAATATAGAATATAGTGATATGCCACTGACATATAAAAAAACAGGGAAAAAAAACAGAGTAGGAAAGAGACATGAGATTTTTTCCTTCACACTATTAATTTGCATTCATACTTTGGAATTCATATTTTAGCTGATGCTTAGAGAGGCTACCTGGAACTGAGGCTGAACAGAGTTAAAGGAATAAAGTAGGTGTTTATTAAAAGGCCTTTAAAGGATACACTTGGGGCAGTACAAGAGCCCTGCTGTGGCTCTACCCAAGATGGACTCAAGATGGACAACCGCTCACAAGTTTTCACACTTTTATAAGTTTTGGTCCATTTACATATTGGGGTCAATTGTCCAGTTACAGCTCCAGGTTATGAAGTCCCATCCTCCCAGTTTGCTCTCCTCAATTTGCTGTTGTCTATTCTTGAAGCTGTTGTCTATTCCTGAAGCTGCAATGATGCCCTTGGTTCTCAGGCTGGAAAAAGATTGTTTTGTCTCTGTGAAGAGAACTTGCTAACAATTTATATGAAGCTCAGTGTCACACACTAAGACAGTACAGAATCTGGAAAAAAATATGAAAGCTAAAACTTAAAGCATCATTACCATTGTGTCTGCCTCAGTCAGGGTTTGTACTGAATTATCCTTAGATACTAATTTATTTCAGCTGTGTTTTTAATATAGTTCCATGATTTTTCTATAAAAGTCTAAAGTAAAACTAAACAAGTATTCCAATCTTAAAAAATACTTTAGAACAATTACTATATTCTAGAAATTTAATTTCTTATTTTACTGATACTGCCTCAGAGAAACTTTCACAATGGGTGGTGTGGAAATGATTGTAGATGCCCAATGTAAACATAAAATGTCAAAAGAGCAGTTCTTTCTATAGGAGTTCCAGTGTTTTCCTGTCTCACATGGCTGAATTAATTTCAGATGTTGTCCTAGTAACTACTGTATGTAAATCTGTATATTTGCTTTAATCTTATGATGGGCTGCTGGTGTGAATGTACATGTGGTGTGAATGTCAACACTTTGTTTAAGGTCTGTGTGGTATGATGTATTTATCATACTATATTTGGGGTATATGCATGTGCCCTAACCTTTACACACATGTACATATTTAGTAACGAAAACCATGAAGCTTTTTTTCCTGTAACATGTAATAAGGACTACTGTGATTTTATGCCCAAGTTAAAAAAAAAAAAAAAAAAAAACAAAAGCAAAACACCTATGTGCACTGGTTACTGTGGCAACCTCTTAAAAATACCTATATAGTTTTAAAAAAGGACAAAGCACAAAAAATTTTTAAGATATGATTGAAATTTTAACAAAAATATAATGCTTTAAAAACAGAATTTTTCGCATTATAATGACATGTCAAAATTATATGTAGTTGTCATGGAGGAAGCATGAGAGATTGATATGCAGAATGTGGAGTCTTGCTTTCAAGAAGTCAGGCAGGGTCATGAGGAAAAGGTTGTTCAGTGAGGATGAATGGGCACCACAGCAGCCCAGTGCTCTGGGGTCTAGTGCAGTTTGTGAGATATTTGGGACAAAAAATTCAACTGGTCATGTCCCAAATCCTCCTGCTCTTCAGCTGAAGTCAGTTTTCTGTACAGATCTTGGAAAGAATTGACAATGACAGTTTTCACAAATGTTTCCTGACAAAAGAGCCATTAAATATATTCAAGTATTTGGTCTGAAAGCCATGACTGATCCATGTTTGAGCGAAGGACAGAGCCTTGCTCTGGAAGTCAGTGTATTTCTTGATTGAGTTGAGAGTGAGACACCTTTGGAATGCTTTTCAGCCATTAGAAACATTAGAGTAATTTCCAAAAGATATGGAGCAGTGGCTGGAGTTGGATGAATGATGCAACAATTCAGGCTAGCTCACATTAATAAAACTGATCTTCTGTTTGTCAAAATAGCTGTTGTGTGACAATGTGATCACAGATACGGAGAAAATAATTTCCTCTGTAGCTGCTGAGGTCACTGTTAGGCTTTCTTGTAAGTTCCATCTCACCTGTAAACATGCATCAGGTGAAAATATAAAATAAATTAGGAGGACTTTCAGGAGAAATCGTTGAATATAGATTTGAAAGTGCACTCCTGGAGCCCATTAGGAAGTGACAAAATATGAATTCTCCCAGCATGTAGACTGTAATTTTATCCACAGTGAGGAGTGATCCGAGCAGCCGTGTTAGCACGTTGCAAAAGTCTTGGCCAAATCTTTAGCTTGGTTTTTGAGGTGTGTTTGCCACTGTGTTTGCAGTGGCAAATCTTTTGATATCAGCTGTGCTGAAGGGCTCGACTTCTACCCATGGCTAGAGAGTGACATTTAAGATGAGGTGTTTTCCTAGAAGAGCTGGGTGTTCTGTTTGACAAAATTATTTTCTGAAGTCACATTACTCTTGATATTCAGGAGTACTACATTTCCACCATAATTTAGAGTTAATTTGTTTTCTTTGTTTTAAAATTAAAAAGACTTTAAACGAGATTATTTTTGTTATAACCTACACCATATAAATGATCTTTTCTTATCAAATTACTGTAGCTGTACTGACTGGGAAGTTAAACACATGCTATTTGCTTTTTAAGGTGTGTAGCAAGAGCAGGATGTCTTATGGAATGAAGGTTGAGCTATCCCAAACTGGGCCTCAGATTTGGGCCTGCAAGGCCTCAGATTTGGGCCCATGTAGTAGTAGATAAACCTGTGGCGCAGTTAGAAATTCAATTAAGGTGTGTGCATGCTTTAGCTAGGGCAGTTAGGATAGAATCACGGTGGCTGCCTTAAACTGAAATAGTTTACATACTTCTTCATGCTGAATGCCAATAGAAGTGCACCTGCAACTGTAAACTATCTGACACTGTATAAAACCAGCCATTTTGAGAATAAAGAAGAGAACGTATATTATAACCACATTGGTCGGACCTGTGTTTGCTCCGTCTCCAATCCCAATTAGAGTCCCTGATTTCAGCTGGTGCCCTGAATGTGGCAGGCAAGGACACAGGCGCCGCAGAAGATTTTGGAATGTAACAGGAAGGCAGCTAGGACTCTTCCTCCCCCTCATCCACAGCCTTGTCCATAGAGATAAGCGAAAAAAGTCCCTCTGAGGTATGCAACTCCCCTCTAACTTCAGTAGATTTCCATTCCCCTTTACTAACTACTAAGACCCACCATCCCTTTGTGACGTAGCGAAACCCCTTTGAGTATTTAACCCCAAGATACAAGCTAAAAAATCGCCATTTTGACCATCCACCATATTGGTGTCAGCGTTTGTCTATGGCCCGAGTGGCTGGGGTGGGGCTCAGCCACCGTGCTGTCCTTTGATACCAGGTCGCCAGCCTTCTACCTGAAGGCAACACCTGAACTGGGACCTCTCTTCTGCTTTTTATTTTTGCTTGGATGCAGATTGTATTTGATTTTATTATGCTTGGATGCGGAGTTTATTTTGATTTTGACACTTCTCGTATAAATATGAATCTTGCTTGGATGCGGTGAAAGTCTCTGCCACTTGGGTTTGTCTTGTGTGTAAGATTTGGACTGAATATTCGAACAAACGGGACACAAGCAACTCTGAGCTTACAGAGCTGGGATTGGAGAGCGTGGTTTCGCCTACTTCACCCGGAGGGGAACAGCAACACGCAGTGGAAAGAAGAGGTAAGCGTCTGTGCGTGAGAGAAAAGAAGGATTTTAAAAACATGGAGAAGGATTTTCACGCAGCAGTGCAACTCTTAGCAACAATTGCCTCAAAAAGGGGTGAAAAGATAAAAGAAACTGATATAGAACAGTTAACCCTATGGGCTCGCAAAAAAGGAAAGTTAAACCAGCCATCGCTTCTCTTTAGTGAAGCAGAATGGAAGGAAATAGGTGAATTATTATGGGATTCTGTCATTTCGCAAGGGAAAGAAGCGAAGATTTGCTCAGAGTTACGCGTGATTTGGAAAAAAACTATAAAAATACCTTGCAAACATTCGCTGCGGAACGCAGAGCTGCCCAGGCAGCCATTTTAGCATTGGAGAAAGCTGCCCCTCCCCCCTCCGATCTGGGGGTGTTCCTCTCTGAGCCAAAAGAGTTGAAAAAAACATCTAAAGTGGCGAAGTTTTTCTGTATAGGTTCCACGCATCCCATAAGAGGGAAAGCCGCTCTGTTGTGCCCCTCCCTGCATAAAGTGATAGATACAGCAAACAGCAACATGAGCCGAGAGCAGGAAGTGCCTTCTCCAGCTCCTGGGGAGAATGAGAGCAAACAAGAAACGTCTCGGCCGAGAATGAACCTAGAACAAACCGAGAACAAACCCAGAACGAACCGAGAACGAACTGAGAACAAACCCCAGAATTAACCAGGAACGAACCGAGAACGAACCTAGAACGAACCCGGAATGAACCTAGGACAAACCCAGAACACACCAAGAACGAAAATGGAACGAACCCGGAATGAACCCAGAATGAGAACAAACCCAGAATGAACCCGGAACGAACCGAGAATGAACCCGGAACGAACCTAGGATGAACCCAGAACACACCGAGAACGAACCTGGAATGAACCTAGAACGAACCCAGAACACACCGAGAATGAACCTGAAACAAACCCGGAACGAACCCGGAATGAACCTAGAACGAACCCAGAACACACCAAGAACGAACCTGGAACAAACCCAGAACGCCCCTGGAACGAACCTAGAACGAACCTAGAACGAACGCAGAACACACCGAGAACGAACCTGGAACAAACCCGGAACGAACCCAGAATGAGAACGAACCCAGAATGAGAACAAACCCAGAACAAACCCGGACCAAGAATGAACCCGGAACGAACCTGGAATGAACCTAGAACAAACCTAGAACAAACCCAGAACACACCAAGAACGAACCCTGTGGCCCAGATCTGGCACTCACCTTCGTGCAGCAGCTGGAAGTGCTCCAGCTCCTGAGGCTGCTGTGCTGAGGTAGCTGCAGCCTCCTCCTCCTTCAGCCCGGCCAGCACAATGGGGGGTTTCTGCTCCATGTCACTCTTTGGAGTTGTGACTGTTTGCAGGAGAGATGCTTCAGCAAAGCTCCATATCAGCAAGTGCTGCAATTGTGCCTTGAAGGCACCTCCAAGAGAGAAGCCTTGGCAAGGCTACAGGACAGTAGGTCTTGCAGTCTCTCCTGGAGGGCACCGGCCACAGGGATGCCTTTGGAAATGCTCTGGCTCACCAAGTCCTGCAGCCTGGCCTCGAGGTCACCTGCACAGGGAACGCCTTGCAAGAGCTGCGGCTCAGCGAGGAACGAGTTGCCTGTGTGGGGGCTCCTCACAGCGCTGTTCTGTCCCGTGCTGTTCCACTGCGTGCACCAAACACTGTGGCATGGCCGTGTCAGCGCCAGTACCTATGTGACAACGTGTCACAAAGGGTCACTGTTCTACATTCCGTGCCCACGTGTCACAAAGAGCACCAGGACACACCTGCACGTGCCCTGGGGACACCTCCAGCCCACCCAAACTGCCCCAGCTTGCAAGGAAGTTATTTTCGGGCTAGAACTACGTAAACAAAGGACCGTGAACAAAAAGAAGAAAGCTTGTTTATGTTGCAAAGTGTGAGAAAGTGAAAAACTGACCCTTCATATTGTACAGAAACTAGAGAGCTGACTCCATCTTATGAACAAGTAGAAGGCTTTCAAAAAACTCAGAAAAACCAGGGTAATGCCAAGGGGAACTTTAGGAATGGCTCAAACAACAAGCAGATGCTCCTCTGCTCTGCCTGCTCAGGGCAGCAGAAGGAGCCCCCAGGGCTGCTGGTGCAGCTGCAGCAGGAAGGGCACAAGGACCTTCCACAGACACTGTCACGGCCTCTTTGGGACACGTCCCAGGGGCGGGTGGCCCCCATACACACAGGGCTGTGACACAGACACGAGGGCGTGTGCCCAGGGCACCAATGCTGCTCTCAGGCCTGGGGCCAGGGAGCACAGATATCAACAGGCATGGCAGAGTCCCTGCCAAAGCAGAGCTGCCACCCCCCAAGCCCTGCCAGTGCTGGTGCCCCTGTCCTGCCACACAGACCTGTGCCCCTGGGGACTTCTCTGCCACAGGGCAGCCAAAGCCAACTTTGTGCACTTGGGGCTGTGCTTCTTTCTGCAGGAGCACCTGCAGCAATTGGTGGCAACACTCGGTGTCTGTCACATGTTGCTCCTTCCTGGAAGGATTTTGGCGTGGCAGTGCTTATCTGCAGCACAAACCCACCTTCCACTGTTGACTTCCAAAGGACAAGGAGATTCTTACAGAGATACTGCCAAGTTTCCTTCTGTTCTTCTGCCTGTTTTTCTTGCTTTCTGGACAGAAACATCAGCCCAGTGTCTGATGCCCAGTGCTGTGGCTGCTGCCAGTCTGGCTGTGGCCAGCAGCTCATGTCCAAACACAAGTGGGTGCCTGCGGGGCAAGGGAATGGACAGGCACGAGCAGCCATTTTCCCTGGGGAAGGTGGGAGGAACATGGGGAAGTGCAGAAGATGGGGATAACTCTGGCATGAGAGAACCTGCTGTGTGTCTCTGATGATGGTGCCAGCAGTGTGAAGGAAGAGCCAAGACAAGTGCTGGAAGCAGACATATCCTGCCACTTGCTGCTGCACCAAGGGCATGGAACACACTTGTTCGCACGGCTCCACAAGGCTTGATCCAGGAACAAGAGAGGGCCATGCATTGGTAGGGAATGGCCTTCAACAAGACCAGAGCAGAATCGTCATATCAGCAGAGCCTCAGCTTGTGACCTGGGCCATGTGTTCAGCAGACACCAGAGTGCTTACTTCCCTCCCTCCCTGAACCTCAGCCACACGAGTGCTGCTTTTCTTCAGCATCTGCTGCTTCTCCCTTTGTCCTCAGGAAGTCTAGGGTTCAGAGGCTCCTACTGCTTTTGTTTCACGTGTCTGACTGGAGGAGAGTGTCAGCTGCTGCAGCTCAGGGCTTGTGTCCCACTGGAGTAAGGATGGCAGCAATGCTGCTGCCTTGGGACACACAAGTGTGGAAGGTGAGTCTGCCTTCAAGCACAGCCATTGAAGACACTCAGGGAGACAGGCTGCAGCCGAAGCTGCCAAACGTTGCTGTGAGGCTGGCAAGTGCCGAGAAAGCCATGGTGACTGCTTTTCCTGACACCTTCTGCCAACCTAGGTAAAATTGTGCCCATAGCATCCCCTCTTTTGGCATCTCAGCTGGTGTGGATGCCTTGCTGAGGAGGCACAGCCTTCTGGCTCCTGTTGTTCCCGTGCACACTCTGGTGCTTTTTCTCTGGTGTCCAGAGCCACTTCAACAGCAGCGACTCTGCAGGCCAGCTCAGGGAGACGTTGCCCTTGCCATGGTGGCAGCAGCTGTGTGGGCCCCGAGCTCTGTGTCAGGGGGCTCTGGGTCACACAGCACCGAGGCCTGGGCAGCTGTGGGGACCCCGGCTGAGCAGCCCTGCCTCTGCCCACTGGCCCTGGCCAGCAGCAGCCAGTGGCTGTGCCCCAGCAGGGCCTGCTTGCCCTCCTTGTCCGTAGCCAAAGCAGCCTGGGCACCTCGGGGATGTCCCCACCGTCCCGCTGAGGCTCAGCCTCGAGGCCTTCTGCCACAGGCATGAGAGGTGCGTCGGGGAAGCACCAGAGCAGCCGTGTGGCAGGAAGAATGTGGCTGGCTGGGGGCTGTTCATGGCTTCTGCCACCTAATTGCTCAGGGCTTCCCACCAGCCCATCCAAGTGCAGTCCTCCTGTCCCGGCATAGCCTCCCGCCACCCAGCACCACGTGCATCCCCCTCACACCTTCCCACTGCCTTCTCTTGTCAGCCCTTTGCAGCCCCGCATCCCCTCCTGGCATCCCTCCGTCCTGTCCCCTCCAGGCCTTCCCCAGGCCTGCCTGGCTGCTGAAGGAGCTCCAGAGGAGCCCCATCAAGAGACACCCCAGAGCCCTCAACAATCCAGCTAGTAACACACGGCCACGACACAGATGGCGCTTCCAGGCTGGGACAGGGCTGGTGGCCATCTCCAGGGACCCCTCTCAGGGATCCCCGCTGCAGCTCTGGCCTCTGCCCACCCGCTCTGCTGCAAGTCTTAAGGCTTCAGCAGAAGCACCAAAGGCCAAGGGCTTTTTGGACGCTTTCCCTTCCACACCGCATGCTTGGGCACCTTGCTGAGCACAAGCACCCTTTTTCCTCCCTTCCCTGTGCGTCTGAAAACTCTGGGCACCAAAAGAAAGCTCATGGATCTCTGTGTGTGAAAATAACATTTTAACAATCCTAACATAGAACAATTTAACAATCCTAACAATATAACAATCCTAACAATATAATAATATAACAATATAACACCATAACAACAAAACAATATAACAATATAACAAGATAGCAATATAACAATAGGCCCAGCTTTGCTCCCTTTGTGACACCACATTGATGGCAGCCCCAGCTTTGATCCATTTGTGACACCACAGTGGTGGCAGCTCCAGCTTTATTCCCTTTGTGACACCACAGAGGTGCCAGGCCAAGCTTTGGTCTCTTTGTGGCACCACAGACGTGGTAGCCCCAGCTTTACTCTCTTTGTGACACCACAGAGGTGGCAGCCCCAGCTTTGCTCCCTTTGTGACACCACAGAGGTGGCAGCCCCAGCTTTGTTCCCTTTGTGACACCAAAGTGGTGGCAGTCCTAGCTTTCCTCCCTTTGTGACACCACAGAGGTAACAGGCCAAGCTTTGTTCCCTTTGTGACACCACAGTTGTGGCAGACTCAGATTTGCTCCCTTTGTGACACCAGTGAGTTGGAAGCCCCAGCTTTCCTCCCTTTGTTACACAACAGAGGTGGCAGCCCCGGTTTGCTCCCTTTGTGACACCACAGAGGTGGGAGCCCCAGCTTTGTTGCCTTTGTGACACCACAGTGACGGCAGCCCCAGCTTTGCTCCCTTTGTGACACCACAGAGGTGGCAGCCCCAGCTTTGCTGTCTTTGTGACACCACAGAGGTGGCAGCTCCAGCTTTGCTGTCTTTGTGACACCACAGAGGTGGAAGCTCCAGTTTTGCTCTTTTGGTGACACCACAGAGGTGGCAGCCCCAGCTAATCTCCCTTTGCGACACCACAGAGGTGGAAGCCAGAGCTTTTCTCCCTTTGTGACACTACAGAGGTGTCAACCCTCACTGTGCTCCCTTTGTGACACCACAGGGGTGGCAGCCCCAGCTGTGCTCCGTTTCTAAAACCACAAAGGTGGCAGTCACAGCTTTGCTCCTATTGTGACACCACAGAGGTGGCAGCTCCAGCTTTGCTCCCTTTGTGACACCAAAGTAGTAGCAGCCCTAGCTTTCCTCCCTTTGTGACACCACAAAGGTTACAGGCCAAGCTTTGTTCCCTTTGTGACACCACAGGGGTGGCAGACCCCTCTTTGTGCTCTTTGTTACACTCAGAGGTGGCAGCCCACACTTTGCTCTCTTTGTGACACCACAGAGGTGGCAGCCTCAGATTTGCTCCCTTTGTGTCACCAGTGAGGTGGAAGCCCCAGCTTTCCTCCCTTTGTAACACCACAGAGGTGGCAGCCCCTGCTTTGTTGCCTTTGTGACACGACAGAGGTGGCAGCCCCTGCTTTACTCCCTTTGTGACACCACAGACGTGGCAGCCCCAGCTTTGTTCCCTTTGTGACACCAAAGTGGTGGCAGTGCTAGCTTTGTTCTCTTTGTGACACCACAGTGGTGGCAGCCCCCTCTTTGTGCCCTTCGTTACACTCAGAGTTGCCAGCCCTCGCTTTGTTCCCTTTTAACACCACAGAGGTGGCAGCCCCAGCATTGTTCCCTTTGTGACTCCACAAAGGTGGCAGCCCCAGCTTTGCTCCCTTTGTGACACCACAGAGGTGGCAGCCCCAGCTGTGCTCCCTTTGTATCACCACAGAGGTGATACAAAGTATGGACTGGAGGGTGCGAGGGGGATCTAAAGGAAGACTCAAGACTGCTGAGCGACATAGATCATTTGAATTAACAAAGGCAATTTCCACCAAAATCTGTTCCCTCGCACTCTCATTTTTTACTTGAATTTTGATGGCCCTTGTCAGTCTTTCTACAAAATCAACAAATGATTCAGATGGGCCCTCTTTAATTGCTGTGTAGGGTGGCAGTGGCCCATGGGGTTGCAGGGTGAAAATTCTTTGCAGGCGAGGGTTACTATTGTTGAAAGGACTGCAGAAGGGTTCAGGGAGGCCTGGGTATCTGGGGAACTGAATTGGCCCTCGCTGCATAGGAGCTCTATGATAAGAGGATTCCCCTGGTCATCCACAGCAGTTGCGGGGTTAGTTAAAAGATCAGGCAGGGTGTCTCGCAGCAGTTGCTTCCATGCAGCGTCCCAGAGTCTAAACTCTGTACTGCTCATGAGGCATGAAAACAACTGTCGAAGGTCTGCGGGAACGGCAACAACTCCTGTGAGGTCGGCTGTTAGGAGACCCCAGAAATAGGGACTTTCTCTGCTGTATTCTTTGTGTGCTTTGCAAAGGCCACGAATTATGTTTTGTGAAAAGGGATGCCAATTGGGATCAGTCGTTCCTCCATGTGACCTGTGGTAGGTGACTGGTGCGGCAGAGAAAGACGTCTTCCGGGTCCCAATCGTGGGAACCAGAAGAGGGAGTGTGGGAATCAGGATGACAAGATGGCCTCCTTCCAGGGTGGGAAGACACATGTGACTCCACCTGTGGGGCGGATCGATGGGCAGGGCGGGTGGGTGGGAACTTTGGAGAAGTGGGAGGGGTATGGGACCGGAAAGTGTTGCATGAGGAAGCGAAAGAGGGGGGAGGGTGAAAGGGATTGTGGGAAGAAGAAAAGGATGACAACCGCGCCATGCGGTCGCCTCCATTTTGTGTGCCACAGGCGCCATTTTGAGGCTCCTGTGACGCACCTAAATTAAATCAAACATGGGGTCTAGAACTGGGGGAGTTTGGGGAAAGGTAGGATCCTTGGTCTTTCTGGCCAGGGCATTCTGAGGAGTCACCTGCAGTCCAGCCAAGACTGCTGAGGCTGGGGGATCTGGAATTTTGAAAAGAGCCTGGGCTAGGAGACCTTTGGGTCGCCGCTCCTTTCAAAATTCCTCTAGTTCGGGAAGAGGGATTGGGACTGGGGCAAGGGGAAACTAGGGCAGGCATGTCTCATCTGTGGATCTTTTTGCACTTCCCTACTTTCCAAAGTGTCTTTAATTTGCAAAATTAAAAATGAAAATTTTTGGACTTCTTTCTCTTGGCAATTTCCTAATTCAATCAATTTCTTCTCCACAGTGCCCCAAAATCGTGCGCTGTGGGCCATTGCCTGAGTTGCGTTTGGAAAATGCAAAAAAATCCACTTGACGAACCTTTTTAGACAACTTTTAGAATATTTAACATTCTTAACATCTAACAATTCAATTAACTTATAAAAAAACCCTTTCTGTGCTGCAGAAAGTGAGGCACCCATCCTCTTTTAGTTTTTAAATGCAGCACACCACCAAGGCCAGGTAAACTCAAAATTCACCAAAAATCGAAAACCACCGTGCACTTCCAACTACTGGAGACAAAAATTCTCTCACACTCACAAAACAACCCGGGCCACGATGCTTAACAGAAGCTGACTTCCAGCACCCTGCCTACCAAAGGCGAAATTCAAAGCTGGTAGTCTCGTGAGCCACCTGTTCACCAACTCAAAATCCATAAAAGCAAACCGAAAAACCACAAAACACCAGGGCAACTCCGACCAGGGCAGAGGGCCAAAAAACCCAATCTCCGAGGGCCGCGTAACCCGCAGTCTGGGGAGTAAACTCCACACCAGCTGCTTCCCCCCTTTTAGGTGGGGTATACTTACCAACTCCCTGGCGGTGGGTGAAAAGCTGACCTTGGGGAACCTCCGTCAATGAAAAGACCTCCTCTGGAGTGCAGCGGAGAAGGCTGCCTTCCTCTCCTCCAGGAGCACCTCTCGGACCCCAAGCAGCTCGCACTGGAGGTGGTGCGATGTCCAAGGATTTTTCCGTGAGCCCCGCTTCAGTTCTGGGCGCTCACCAATCCTGTCTGTGGGGTCCTTCAAGAAGTCCAAAGCCCTTTTTCAGGGCCCCATGTTGGTCGCCAGCACTGTCACGGTGCCCTAAAGACCTCAGGGTCTCTGACCACCCAGTTAGCTCAGGCACCGGTGGCAGCAACAAGGGACAGCCTGTAAGCAGCGCAGACAGGGCTGTCTCCTAGTGGGTTCTTGTTTCCTGGCAGGGTCTATGTGGCTGATGTAGCAGTGACAAGACGGAGGCGAAAGAAAGAGGGAGTCAGTTGCCAGAACCAAGAGAGGTTTATTCAACCACCTCAGCCCACAACTGGCCGAGGATAACTTGGAAACATCAACTTTTATACTGGGACAGAGGAAGGCGGGGTTTGCAGCAGACAACCAATAGAGGAAGTCTCCAGGGGAGTGGCAAAGGTGGGGTGATGGGGCAAGGACCAACCAGGAAGGGATAGGAGGGGATTTCCAAAGGCGGGAAGGGTGATTGACATATAACTGGAACTTACTTGCTGAGGGAGAACAAAGGAATATTAATTAGGGGGGAGGGGTATAAAGAACTGAACAGTACAATCAGAACAAGAAATATTATAAGCTAAATTCACAAACCACCACATACCCCTGCATGGCACCTTCCACAGTCACATTTGTGTTCTTCCTTCTTCACCAACAGTTCTTGGATGGCTTTTGGTGACTTGGAGAGGTCAGTCAGAAGATGTGGGAAACAACTTAACTGTTTTATACAGTTCTCTCAGTTACATACAAGTATTTTAACATTTTATATTTTGCTAAGGCTTACAGTGCAATACATTCATCATACTACTATTTCTATGAGCTGTAAGGTCATATACATCAACATAATACATTCATCACACTATGATTTCCATGGGCTATACAGTGCATACCTAAAATGAAAAATTAGGTTATATTAGTAAGCAGCTAAAAAGGGTTATAAATTGTGCTATATTTACAATCAATACCAACATATAAAGACTAATACACAAATGAGAAAGCCAATATTATGGGGTTATTTTTACCAATATGTATGTACCCCTGTAACAGTGCTAATGGTGTGCTTTTGGCATATAGCCAAGCACCCCAGTGCTGGATATTGTCCCTTTTTTATCCTTTATTAAACTTCTAAAAAAATCTAAAGAGTGAACTTTGTTTTTCACAGACAGGAAGGAAAGCTGTGAGATAATCAGTCCTGGAGGCAGTGCCTGGGCTTGGTGTTGATACCACTTTACAGACAGATAGCTGTGACTATCTTTGGACATTAATTCTCATGCTCAATCCATTTTTTCAAATCTTTCTTGAAGTGGGCTGGAGGCTTTGGGGATCTTGAGTGGTCACTTCTCCTCCCCTGCTAGGTCAATCTTTGGTTGACAGATCCTGCCCTTTCCTTTGCTCATGCTGCCTTTTGTTTGTTGTGTCTCCAGGGACTGGAACAAGGATGTTTGTGCCACAAAATGGTGCCCTACCCCTGCATGGCACCTTCCACAGTCACACTGTGTTCTTCCTTCTTCACCAACAGAATGGCTTTTGGTGTTTGAGACATCTCCACCAGCCCCTTCTCTTCTGGGATCCTACCCACACCAATGATAAGCTGCTCCTAAGTGATCTTGGTGTCAGTTAATAAACAGATCTTTGAAAGTGTAACTAATTTAGAAAGTAGACCCTGACACTTTGTCTTCACCAAAGATCTGTAAGAAAGGAAAGTGCTGGTGTAAAGCAAAATAGGGCTTAATTTAGAAGTTCCTCTGGACCATCCCTGCACTCTAGACTGAAAAATATTTCTCACTAAAAACCTAGCACTATTAATATCTTTTACATCCTGCCCCCAAAAGGATAACTACAGATATTAACAATGAAAAATCACACCACTCCAATATTATATAAAAGCTTACAGATAATTAATAAAAGCATCCCTAGCCTCTGACCCTAACAATAACCCCTTATCTAGCTCTAACCTACCCTAAACCCTAAATCCTAGCCCTACTCCTAACCAAACCACAGCCCTAACCACTTACCCCTAACTGTAACCTCTAACCCTAACTGTAACCCAAACCCTTTTCTTTACTTTGCCCTTGGTTTTAGTGTTGGGGCCCTTGGCTGGGCTGGTGGTGTCCAGGTGATGGTACACCTCTCTGCAACCCAGATGTTGTCCCAGTGGAGTGCTGTATTGTAGCAGGTATTATCCAGGTGGATCCACACCTGTGTGGAACTCAGGTGGTGTCCAGGTGTAACACCATGCAGGAGTGTGTGAGCTGGGTGTCCAGATGTAGTGCATTTGGCAACAGATGTTATCCAGGTGTGTCTATGTCACACCTATGTGGGACTCAGGTGTGTGTTTGTCACACCTATGTGCAACCCAGATGTCACCCCTTACTGACAATTTCCCTCCTCAGCTGATTCCATCACCTTCATGGGAACAGGCGGAGATGGATACACGTTTCATACATAACACCTGTGTTGCTGCCCACATGCATCTGCATACACACACCTGACACAGGTGTTGCTGAGCAGGTGTTTATTGCTATTTCCATCATAATGCAGCCTCTGTGGGGGCACATGCTTCTGTAGGGGTGGGGGGAGGGCTGTTAGGCAACCCCCCGCCCGTACCCAAATGTTCCAGGTGTCACCCGCTCACGACCCACAGACATACACCTGCTCCTCAGTGGTCCTGGGAGGGTTGGGGGATACTGCGGGGGTCTTGTGAGGTGCCAAGGAACTCCAGGAGGCCTCAGGGGTCTTTGATAGGGTGCCAGGGGTCTCAGGGGGTCCCTCAGTGGCCTCAAAGTGGTCAACACGGAAAGCCCAGCGCCCTGGGACCCCCAGGTTGCTGTGGTGGCTAAGGCTCTGCACTGCAGCCGTGCGTGACCCTGGCACATTGTAGTAGTGAATCTCGTCCCCACTGTTGAACCCAGCCTGCAGGGGGGAAAACAGAGGAACAGCGGGGAACAGAAAGGGAGGGGGGAGGGGATCAGAGTGACAGGAGAAGATGGGAGTTAAATTCTGCTCACATTCCCATTGAATTTTACCCAAAATGAGCATAATTTCACCCAAAATCCATTTCATTCCGCCTAAAATCCCCGATATCAGACCAAATCGCTATGATTTCAATACAAATCTCCTTAATACTATCCCAAATTCTACTGAAAAATCCCCCTTATTTCATCTCAAATCCCTTTAATTCTATCCAAATCCCCTTAATTCCACCCCAAAATTCTTTACACCCCTCAAGCCCAGAATCCCTCCTAGCGTAGTGTTCCCCATCCCTTGGACTGTCCTCATCTGTACAGGGATGTCCCCAAGCCCAGTGCCCTCTGTCCCTCTCTCTGTCTCCACCTGTGCAGGGGTGCCCCCCAGGCCAGTGTGCGGATCCCCCTGGTTAGCAATGCCAGTTGTCCACTGCAGGTCCCCATAGTTGAGCATTACAAAGCAGGTGGTACCGTCGGAGGCCAGCACAGCCTGGAAGGTGTTCACCTGCAGGGGGACATTGTCAACATGTCACCATGACCCTCAGCTGTGTATCCATCCCTCTGTCCCCAAACCTTTGGTGCCACCATGGTTAGGGACATCACGGTTGAAAGTCAAGATATTTGAGGCCCCTCACCTTGTCCCATGTCCCACCTTGTCTGAAGCAGCCCCAAAATAGGCCACACGGTCCCACGTGGCCACGAATGCCCAGGTCGGCTGTGGGGGTGGGTCCCCAGGTGGCACAGCAGGTGCCAGGTCCTGGGCCAGGCGCGCCAGCAGCTGGGGGTCCCGGCTCTGCCGGTAGAAGACGTCCCCTCCCAGACGGGTGTCCACATCAGCCCAGTAGGGTGCCACAAAGGGGCGGTTGCCCAGCAGCGGGAAGGGCTGGGGGGTGAACTCCGGGACCATCGTTCCAAAGGACACTACACCATTATTGTTCACCTGCAGGCAAAGATCACCCATCGGACACACCTGAGTTGCACCAACCACAGTGACCCTCCATGGTGATCCCAGGTACAGAGGTCCTAGTGTCTCCAGTCATGGGGATCCCGATCACAGTGATCCCTGTCATGGTGGCCTCAACTGTCATGACCCCCAACCTCCAGTCAGTCACCACAGAAGCTCCCAGTATGGGCCTGGGAGCCCCAGTGTGACCCTAGAATCTACCAGTATGGGTCTGGAACCCCAAAAACACCTGAGGGTCCCAAAGGTGTCCCCAGTGTCCTCAGGGACCCCCACAGGTATCCCTGATGTCCCCAGGGGTCCCCACTCACCAACATAGTCAAGGAGGCAGAGGAGGAAGAGGTGACAACAACTTTGGTGGCTACATCCAACTTGTCCCCCTCCCCTTGGTGTCACCCTCCACCTGTGACGCCCACCAAATGCCACATCTCCCATGTGCTCCTGGTTACATGACCCACATAGAGTGAGCGCTGGGCACGTCCAAAGAAGGAGAAGTTTTCCTGCAGGAAGATCTCAGGGCTCGTCCCGTCGTCCTCGTGGTGGGTGGCCTCATCTCCCACCCCTGGTCCGAAGGGGTACAGGACCTCACCTGGGGACACACACCTGTCACACACCTGGGACACATACCCAGTGGCACACAGGACCCCACCTGGGGGACACACCTGAGACCTCCCAGAATGGAGTTGGGATGTTCCAGTATGGGTCTGGGACTTCCCATATGGGTCAAGGACCCCCAGTGTCACCCCAGAACCTCCCAGGGTCGGCATGGGGCCTGCTGGTAGGGGGCTGGGATGTCCCAGTATGGGCCTGAGACTTCTTGGTGTGGGACTGGGACCTCCCACTATGGGCCTAGGACCCCCAGTATCACTCCAGAACCTCCCATTATGGGCCTGGCACACCCCCAGTGTAAGCCTGAGACCCCAAACTCACCCAGGGGTCTCACAGGAGTCCCCGATGTCCCCAAGGGTCCCCACTCCTCTGCGTGGCTGAGGAGGAGGAGGAGGAGGATGGGGGGGACCTTCATGTGCCCAGGCCTGAGGGAGTGAGGGGATCCCCCATCAAACATGTTCCCATGTCCCCTGTGACCTCTTCATCTTCCCCATGTCCCCAGTGTCCCCATATCCCACCATGCCCCTCCATGTCTCCCCCAATGTGCTGCACGTCCCCTTTGTCCCCTTGTCCTCCCTATGTCCCACCACGTCCCTCATGTCCCCCCTCCATGTCCCCATGTCTCCCCATGTGCCCCATATCCCATGTGTCCTCACTGGTCCCCCGTATTTCTCTGTGTCCACCATGTCCCATAAGTGTCCCCATGTCCCATATGTCCCCATGTCCCCCATGCCCACCAGTGTCCCCACTCACTGCACTCCCATGGTCCCAGGCTGTCCCAATGCTGTGGCTGGAGCCACTTTATCCCCACGGAGGGGACAGGCTGGGGGGGTGGGGGGGTGACACGGGACACCCCCAGGTGGCACCTCCCAGGGCCCCAGGCAGTTCCGTCTCTGCCCAGACCGCAACTGGGGGGGGACTGGAATGGACTGGGATGGACTGGGCTGGGATGTGCTGGGGGACACTGGGAAGGCTGGAGGGGACACTGGGGGGACACTGAGTGTGTCTAGGATGCGTTGGGAGGCACTGGGGAATGATGGGACATTGGGGGACACTGCAAACTTAAACGGGGGCTGGGGGACACTTAGTGACACTGAGATGCAGTAGAAGGGACTGGGACAAACTGGGAGGCATTTGGGAACACCGTGGGGAATAGTGGGGGAGGACTGGAATGCACTGGGAGGGACTGGGGACAGTGGGGGTACACTGGGGTCAGCTAAGGAAGGCTGGAAGAGACTGGGGGGTAGGGGTGTGTTGTACTGGGAGAGACTGGGGATGCCGGGGGGCACACTGGAGGGGGCTGGGGGGTTGGGTCCTGGCATGTACTGGGAGGAACTGGGGATACTGGTGAGGGGTCCCCTCCAGGTGTGCCGCAGCGCACTCCTCCCACGCTGGACTCGGATGTCCGGGAACCCCCTCCCCCTCCCCGGCACCAAACATCCGGGTGCCCCCCCGCCCCTCCCCCCCGTGGGACTCCGGCGTTGGGAAATATTGACCGACGGGGGGCGGGGGAAGGGGGGACACGGAACCGCCCGCGGCAGGACAGGGTGGGAACAGCCCTCCCCGCCCCACAACTGCCCCTCAGCACATTCCCACGCTCCTGTTTTCCCAGAATCCCCAGGATTTTATCCCCAGATCACCCGCAAACGGCATTTCCTCACAGGTTTTATTTTGGGGCGAAAGCACCGTTTGGGGGCTTATAAAAATCCGGGTTTTCCAGATCTGAGGCGGTTTGAGGGTGACGTCAGCGATGGGGCGCGGCCACTCAGGTGAAATGCCAATGTTCCACATCACTGGGTGGGAAGAAAGGCAAAAGGGGGATTTCGTGGCAGTTTCCCCCAGTTTAAGATCTTTCAGATCTTTCCCCCCTTTTCCGGTCTCTTTTCTTGCTTGTCGTCGTCCCCCCTCCCGCCCTTTTGAGGGGCTCTTTCCCCTTCTCTGGTGTCTCTCTCTTTGTCCTCTTCCCTCCTTCACATATTTTCCCATATATTTCTGGCCCCTTTCCCCTTTTTCTCTCTTTTCCCACTTTTATTTTTTTTTCCTCTTTCTTCTGTTTTCATACTTCCTCACACCCCCCCCCCCCCCTCCCGGCGCCTTTTTGGGTCCTTCACCCATTTTTTGTGTCCTTTCCCACCATTTTGAGCTTTTAATCTCATTGGGGGGGCTCTTTCCACCCTCCCCCCATCTTCTTTTTTTGATCTTTTTCCACTTGTTTCAGTTCTTTTTCTCTTTGAGGGGTCTTTTCTCCCTTCCTTTGTGCTCTTTCCCCCCACTTCTGAGCTCCTTTGCTCATTTATGGGTCTCTTTTTCCATCCTTTGGGGTTACTTCCCCCGTCTGTGCTCTTCCTCCCTTTTTTGGTCTCTTTTCCAGTATTTTGGGGTCATTTCCCCTGCTTTTTGCGCTCTTTCTCCAGTTTTGGCTCTATCTCCTGGTTTTGGTTTTTTTTTTTTTCTCTCATCTTTTTGAGGCTTTTTTCTCTCATCTTTTTGGGGCTCTTTTCTCCCTTTTGGGGAACTGTTTTTCCCCATTTGGTCTCTTTTCCATCTTCTGGAGCTTCTTTCCCCTTGGGGGGGGGCTCTTTTCCTCTTTTTTAGGCTATTTTCACGCGTTTTTTGGCACTGTTCCCCCTAGTGCCACCCCTAAGACAGCCAAATCCCCCCAGCCTAAGACACCCCTCCCCCAGTGTCCCCCAGTGTCCCCCACCTGGGTGAAGTCGGGCGCCCGCCAGGCCTCGGCCAGTGCCCACGCGTCGCTCGTCACCGTCCCGTCGGGCCCTCGCAGGTCATTGCTGGTGGCACCGTCAAAGTCCCCGCAGAGGCCACAGAGCGTCACCCATGCTTCCCTGGGCACCTCCACTGTCACCCCCGTGGCACCCAGTTCCACCAGAAATCCCGGGATCCGGCTGATCCGGAGGGTCGTGAGCACCTCCGTGATGGCCAATGGCCCCGGGAGCTCCAAGGGCAGAGGCGTGGGGACCCCATTGAGCTGCAGAACACCAAATTAGGGGAAAAAAGGCGATTGGGGGTGACACAGGGGTGAAGCGGAGTTGGAGGAATCTGAGTGGAAAGGAGGGAGTTTGTGGAAATATGATGGGATGCATCAAGGCATGGTGGGGGTAGGATGAGGGACAACCATGTAGGTGCTTGTCTGACATGAAACTGGGAGAAAAAAGAGCAATTTTGGTCAAAATTATGGGGTGTGTCAATTTATGGATGTCTCTTAGTGACCATCACCCACACAGGTGCTTCACTAGTAGGAAATTGGGGAGGAAAAAGAGCAGTTTGGGGCAAAATTAAGGTAAGAACATTATGTGGTGCTGGTGGGATTGGACAACCCATGGGGATTCTTACCTGGTCTGAACTTAGGGGAAAAAATACTGATTTTTTTTTTTTTTTTAAATTAAAATGAAGGTGAGAAGGACATGAAGGGTGCCAATGTGCGGTGGTGACAACATTTTTGGGTGCCACCCAGGCTGGTGACAACTTACCCAGACTTTCCTGTTCCTCCGCACAGTGATGAGGCCATGGGGGGTGAAGAGGTGAAGTGCCACCACTGCTGGCTGGTCCCCAATGTCCCTGATGTCCTCCAGCAGCCGGAACCATGCAGGGTCCCGGGGGTTGCACACGCTGGCCACCATGTAGATGCCGGTGGCCAGGGTGGCCCCAGTGACACCGTCAAAGGTGACAAAGCGGGTGGCAGGGGACAGGGCACAGCGCCCCGGGTGTGCAAATGCAGGTGCGGGTGCCATCACGGAGGCCACAGGTGTGGCTGAAGGGACAAGTGAAGGGGCGGCACTGGAGGCCCCCGGGCCCCCGGCAGGTGCAGGACTGGGAGCAGTCAGGGGTCAGGATGGTCTCAGCAATCTGTTTTCTGTGGATAAAATGTGGAAAGTAGGGAAAAGTGGCCAAAAATGGCCAAAAAAATGGGGATGATCATGCTGTGAGGTGTTGTGGGAGGGGGGAAGGGGGTCCATGTCTTCCATATCCCCAGTGGGTGCCCATGGGGACCACCAGCATGCCCCCAGTGTGTGCCCATGCCCTCACACATCCCCATGTCCCCCATGGGGGGCACACTGCAGGGACTGGGACACACTAGGGGACACTGGGAACACTGGTGGAGACACAGGGGGACACTGGGACATGCTGGGAGACACTGGGAAGGACACTAAGTCCCCCCACTAAGGGACTGGGATACATTGGGAGGCACTGTGGGGGGAAGAGAGACAAACTGGGAGGGATTTGGAACACTGTGGGGGAAAGGGGGGGAGGACTCGAATACCCTGGCAGAGACTGTGGACAATACAGGGAATACCAGGAGAGACTGGAGGGGAGGAGAGACCCTGGAGTAAAGGGGGGCGCACAGGGGGATGTGCTTGGGGGAAGTGGGGTACACTGGGGAGAAATGGTGACATGGAGGATGCTGGGGTATACTGGGAGGGACTGGGAACACTTTGGGAGGCACACTGGAGGGACCTGGAGTCAGCTGGGGGAGACTGGAACGGATTGGGAGGAACTGTGTTGCACTTGGAGGGACTGAGGATACTGTGAAGCAAACTGGAGGGGACTGGGGAGACTGGGAACACTTGGGAACACCGGGGAGGGCACACCAGAAGGAACTGGAATGTACTGGGAGGGACTGGAGACACTGGGGGGCACTCGGGAGGGAACTGGAAAGGACTGGTAGAGAACCGGGGTGTACTGGCAGGGACTGGGAACACTGTGCGAGGCACACTGAAGAGACCCGGCATCAACATGGGGAGCCAGGAAGGAGCTAGGGCTGGAACTGGGCTGTACTGGGAGGCACTGGGGCCACACCCACCTGGAAGTAGCGCCCCTGGTGCAGGCAGCCGCAGGTGCCGGGGAGGACGCAGCGGGCCCCATCGAACAGCAGCCCCTCGGCGCACTGACACCCCTCAAAGCAGCGCTCGCTGCACGGGGGTGGCACCGACACACCTGCACAGGTGTGCTCACAGGTGCGGGCACACAGCTGGTAGCGGCTCTTGGGGGGGCAGGTGAGAGCTGGGAGAGGGAGGGAAAAAACAAATGCAGTCATTAGGGCTACTAGGGGATCATCAGGGGTCTACAGGTGTCTCCTGGGATCAATGCCGTCCCATCTTTGGGGTGGACGGTCTGATGGGGCTACCATTGTGGGAGCCTCACTGGTTGCACACGGTTCCACTGTGGGACACAGGCTTACTGTTTGGGGGTGGGGGGGAATGGTTTCCTTTGAGGGTGTGATTTGGGATATCCCCAGATAGGGGCTTAGCAATGTGGACATTTATACCTTTTTCCATGCAGGAATGAGCCCCCTGCTCCATTCCACTCCCCTAGACCTCCAAATTCCCACCCCCATCAAAATTTCCACTCTGTAGGATTCCTGCCCCCATAAAAATTCTGATCCCTAAATTCCCATCCTCCCAAAACTTCACCACCCCAAATTCCCAACTCCATACCTCCTGTCACCTCAGATTCCCGACCCCCCCCCCAGAATTCCCGACCCCTCCATATACTCACGGCAACCCGTGGCCTCCTGCCACTCCCGGAGCGCACCTCCGGCTGCCTGGCACGCGGCTGCGTAGCCCTGAAAGCCGGGGCAGGGGTCGCCCCCTCCTCCACACACGTGGCGCTCGCAGGTCCCCAGGTACGTGTGGGGCGGCATCGCGCCGTGACACCCCGTGAAGGGTCCCTCGGGGTCTGCCAGCACCGCGCAGCGCCGCGCCTGGTCCGGGGAGCAGCTTGGGCTGGGCGCCAGGTGGGTGCAGTTTTGGGGGGGGGCTGTCCCGAGCCTCCCCGGCAGGGTCGTCGTCGTTGAAGTTGCCACAGAGGCCCCGAGGGCGGCGGGATGGGGGTGGCAGTGTCAGCACCACATACGCATTGCCGTCATAGAGGATTTTGGGGCCCCCCTGCAGAGTGTGCATGTCCCTGTTTAGAGGAAATAACTTTTTAGCAGTTTTGTAAGAGTTCAGTTCATACTTTAGAGTTAAGAAGCTCCAGCAAGAGCCCGAGTGCATCCCGTGTTGGAGATGCATACTTGGGTCTTGAGACAAGGCAACACCCTCCTCTTAGGAAGATCTTGCATTTTAGCAAGATCTTTAGAAAATTTAAACATTGCTGATAGTTTAATTTCAAAAGTCTTTAAAAGGAACACAGCTAATAGTTAATTATTCACATCGTTCTATTGTCAAAGGCAAAAAATAAGTCGCCTCTATGCAGTCTTCTGACACAATGGATCAGGCTGTGGATTTAGGCAAATAAAATTATATTTGGTCACTATGAATTTTGTCCTTAATTGTTGGGTTTTTTTATACAGAAATACAAAGGTAAAGTTGAACAGATGTTTGCCCAGATCAAGGAAGAAAGTGCAGCTCAGCTGCTGGCAATTCAGCGTTGGAATGACTGGTGGGAGGAATCTATCCGGAAGATAAAGCGACTCTACATCTGAGATTAGATTTTGCTGAGCTTTGTTGGTGTAAATGGACAAGTTTGTATGAATGTCACTGATATTCTTCTTCTATCTTACTAATCTGTTGCATTAAAAGAAGCTACTTTTTGCTTTTTGGTTTGTTTTGCCATGTTAGCACTCTTGTTTCCTCATATGCAGTCTTAAGACTATTACTGTACTCATCTTTACAATTTACATAACCACCTGGTTATGTATGGTTTGGCTTACAATATCACCTATTACAGTTCACATGTGTTTGTGCACATGAACCCTCTGTGCAAAGACACTCAATGCATATTTATTAGCAGAGTTTACAGGATTTTGTTGCAATTTTGTCCCTGTCAGCTGGTTTGGTCTGAAAACTCTCCAAGGCATGAATGACAACTATCCCTAACTAAGGGACATCAAGGCCCCTGTGCCTGAGCACCTCTGCACAGACCCTGATTGGAGATGGCCAGCCTGAAAAAGATAAACATTTTATGTTACCTTGGTTCAACAAGCTTTGGCTTGCCTACTCTTCCCATTCCTTGCCTTGCCTCTCCTACTTTTACCTTTTGTTGCTTGTCCTTGCCTACCATTTTCTTTCATTGCCACACCCTTGTGTGCCCCTCCCTTGCCTTATCTGTCCCTCTCTTGCCTTTCCTTCCCTAGCCTTCCTTTGCCTTGCCCCTCTGTCACCTCTTACTTTCCTTGCCATGCTTTTCTCTTCTCTTGCCCTTCTCTTTCCTCTCCCTTCTCCCTTTTCCTGCCGTGTATTGACTTGCCTCTCCTATGCCACTCCCTTGCCTGGCTTTGCCTTTCTTCACCATGCCCCTCTGACTTACCCCTCCTTGCCTCCAATTTGCCCCTCCCTCGCTTTGCCCTTCCTTCCCCTTGGCCTGCTGAGCCCTCCCTTGCCTCACCTTGTCCATCCCTCCCTTGCCATCCTGTGCAATCCCGTGTATACTCCTCTTGTGCTTTGCCTTTCCTACTCCTCCCTTACCTGCCCTTGCCTTGCCTATCCTTTCCCCACCCATGCCCCCCTTTCCTTGCATTTGCTTTTCTTTCTTTGCCCACCCCATGCTCCACCCTTGCCTTACTCCACTCTTCCCCTTCCCTTTCTTTTCCTTGCCCCTTCTTTGCCTTTCCCCTCCCTTGCATTACCTACTCCTCTCTTGCCTTGCCTTCCCCTCCATTGCCCTTTCTTGCCTACCCCTCCCTTGCCTTGCTGTCATTTTTCATTGCCCGTGCCTGTTTTGCCTCTCCTTTGCCCCTTCTTTCCCCTCTACTGCCTTGCCTTCTGCCCCCCTCCATTGCCTTTTCCCTCCCATGCTTCTCCATTACCCTGCCTTTGCTTTCCTTCCTTTGCCTACCCCTTGCCTTGCCAACCCCTGCTCTTATTTTCTTTGTCTTGCCTTAATTGCTATTGCCTTTCCCCTCCCTGCCTTTCATTGCTTCGTGCCTTGTTTTGCCCCTCCCTTGCCTTGCCTTGCCCCTCCCTGTCCTTGCCTTGGCCCTTCTTTGCCTTATCCGTTCTTGCCTTGCCTTGCCTTTCCCTTGCCTTGTTTTGATTTGCTCCTTGTCCTGGGTTTAGGATTCTCAGTGAATCCTTCCCGTTGTTATCAGGGAGACCCTGGAAGGGGAGGAGGCGGCTTTCGAGGTGAATAGTCAGTGATCAGGATACAGGAGGAAGTGACCGATGGCCCTGGCATTCCAGTGGAGTGGTTTTGGGGTTGGGGAGTTTTGGCTGGGGATGGGCTCTTCGCTTGGGGTTTTTCAGGAGTTGTGGCTTGGTGCTGTGAAAGGTCTGACCCGACACTTGGCTGCAGGTGCCTCCTTCTTTTCCTGGGGGATCCGGAGCAGTCGCGCAGTGCTGCCTGGAGCCAGGCAGTCTCGGCCACATCTCTGTGCACAGTACTCAGCACCACGCTCGAGCCCTGGCGACTCCCCCAGCCTGTGCCTGCTGCTGTGGGCAGTGCCACGACCAGCTGCCGCCCGGGTGAGTTTGCAGGAGGAGCAGTTTTCTTCCTCTGCTCTCTGTGCCAGTGGAGCCGTGGCAGCCTCTGCTTCCCAAAGTGTGCCAGCCCCTCCTGCTGAGGGGAGTCATAATGACACCAAAGGGGGAGAAATGGCGTTTGAGACGTGCCGAGTTTGTTACTGTTCTGTTGGGATGTTGGGGTTTTTTCATGTAAAGAACTGTTATTCCTACACCTGCGTTTTTGCCTGGACGCCTCATAATTTTGAAATTACAGTAATTTGGAGGGAGAGGTCTTCTTTCCTTTCCAGGATGGTTCCCACCTGCCTTGGCATGCATTTATTTTTTAAACCAAAACACTCCTCCCTTGTCTTGTCCCTCCGTTGTTTTGCCTTCCTTGCCCCTTCCTTGCCTTGTTCCTGCATTGCTTTGCCCTCCCTTGCCCTTGTCTTCCCTACTCTCCGTTGCTCCTCCCTCGGCTCTTCTTTGCCTTGCCTTTGCCCTCCCTTGCCCATTCCTTTCCCTTCCCTTGGCTGGCTTTGCTTTGTCTTGCTTTACCTTTCTCCTCCATTGTAGGTGCACTGAGGGCTTTGTGGCCTGTGAGTGCTTTGGGAGTTTGAGGTCTGTGGTGGCTGGGATGGCTACAGGGGCTTGGTCTGTGGTGGCTGTGAGGGCTCAGGGGCCTTGGAGGGCTGTGGGGTGTGTGAGCTCTTTCCCAGCTTTGAGTGCTGTGGGGTCTGGGAAGGCAGCAGGGTCTGTGAGTGCTGTGGGGTCTGGGAAGGCTACAGGGTCTGTGAGTGCTGTGGGGTCTGGGAAGGCTACAGGGTCTGTGAGTGCTGTGGGGTCTGGGAAGGCAGCAGGGTCTGTGAGGGCTGTGGGGTCTGGGAAGGCAGCAGGGTCTGTGAGTGCTGTGGGGTCTATGAAGGCAGTAGGGTCTGTGAGGGCTGTGGGGTCTAGGAAGGCAGCAGGGTCTGTGAGGGCTGTGGGGTCTGGGAAGGCAGTAGGGTCTGTGAGGGCTGTGGGGTCTATGAAGGCAGTAGGGTCTGTGAGTGCTGTGGGGTCTATGAAGGCAGTAGGGTCTGTGAGGGCTGATACGGCGCTGGAGGCTTTGAAGGCTGTCGAATCTTGGTGGGCTGTGGTGTTTGTCAGGTCCTTCAGGGCTGTGAGGGCTATGGGAGTGTTATAGATGACCGGGGATAGTTCATGGTTTTAGATTATATTTTGTTAAGAAGATAAGTATAAAATTGTTATAAGCAGGGGTTTTGCCGTAGAAACGGACAGTCCCTGGCTTGTAAAAGTTGTTTTTCTCACTTGTGAGCAGGGGTTTTGCCCTGCTTGTAAAGGTTGCCTTTTTCAGAAAATGACAAAGGTGTATCTGGGTGGAGGGAAGGACGCTAAGCACCGCCATTAAGGAAGGAGCCATCTCCTTTCTGGCAACAAGGACTGCTGATGGTTCAGTCATTGAAGGTTTACACGAATCTCAGCCAACGCACAGAAAGAAGACACACCTCTATTCATCCACCCGAAACCCCGAAATTAGTATTCATCTCTCCTCCAAAGAACCTATTCAACGGGGAGGAAGACTGAGTAAAAAACCTGAAATTACTTTATGAAACGGCTGTTCATCCTTAGGCGAAATAAAGAATATATAAGGGGACTTGAAGTGGGCGGGATTCGTGAACAGAGGGGGGGGGTCACATTGAGACTGAGACAGGCGTTCACCCACTGCCGATCCCGCGTCTGTCGACACTGTCCTTTTGATTGCTGGTAGGTTTAAAATTTTGTTCTATATTTTCTTAAATTAATAAAAATTATTAATTTGAAAATTGGCTGAGCATTTATAACAGGAGTGTTGAAATCTGCAAGGACTGGGTGGGTTATGGCTGCTGTGATGTTTGTGAGGTCCCTGAAGTCAGTGAAGGCTTGTCTTGGACTTTTCAGATCTCCAATTGAATTCCGTTCACTCGTGCTGCAGTGTGACTCAAGGTCAAGTTGTCCAGACTGCTGGTAGTTCTTTACATTCTCCTCCACAGAGATCTCTGTATTTGAAAGGAGATCCCCAAAAATACGCACCGTTCTTTAGGAAAACCTTCTTGAGCTCTTTATGAGCAGAAGAAATGTTTTGCTCTTGTGCTTGATGGTCTTTGTGAAAAAGGCATATTGTATGTGTGGCTCTACGCAGATATTTACTATATGTAATCTGATAGATAGAAAAGTTATACTATATTAACATTAGAATAATGTAGTGAATGTAGTTTTGTAATTAACAATAAGTCATAGTACAATAGAAGCTGTGTATGTGTGTTATATTTTTTTGCTCAAGAAGAAAAATTCCTCAGCACAGAGATAACATTCACAGAGGCCCCTAAACCTTACAGAGGCCCCTAAACCTTCTAGTGAAGAAGAATTTATGGCCTCTTATCCACAGAACCTAACTTTCTCAAGGACGTATGCTCTCATGCGTTCTTTTAATTAACAGAAAGCTTTTGTGACAAGAAACAGCTGAAAATTACTCGTTTTACGTAAGATATGAATAGTCATAAACTGAAGGCTTAAAAAAGAAGACTTCTCTTTGTTCTGGGCCCTTCTCCCTCTAGCCTTTGTCTGGAAGGGGGGGGGGTCTTGGGTGGCCCGGGCTACCTTCTTTGCTTTTATTGTCTCATTATTTGTCCTGTCTCTGAAAACTTTTTGAACTTTCATTATTGTATTAATATTTTTGTAACCAATTTTTATTCTTTATTAAATTTTCATAAATTTCTAAAAGCAAGTGATTGGCGTTTATCACAGACACTGAATAACCAATCATGTTCTTTGTACCGAACTACTCTATAAAAGTAGACTTTAGAAGAATAAAGTTTGCTCTCATTTTTACCATCATGGAGAGTCGTGTTGTTATTCCTGTGCCGTCCAAAAACCATAGCAACATCTGTTGACCTGACGTTTTCGAAGAAGTTCAGCGCAGCCGGGACTGATTCATGCAGCAAAGCTTGAAAATTCTACCTGCCTCCTCAAAGAGGTAAGCGAAATATCTCCACGCTTTTTCTAAAGAATGCTGGTCCTGCTGACCATGGAAAAAGATCAATCCTGCCAAAAGACAGCAGGTCAGACGGCACCCAGCACAGCTGGACTTTGATTTCTAGAACAGACAGCCGGGCAGAGGTTCCAGAAAAACCTGGGGAACCAGCCTGAGAAAGGACAGCTTGTGCCTTTCCTGACAAGAGCAGCTGGAATTCTTCGCTGCCGACAGCTTGCCCAGCACACCCCCCCCCCCCCACCTCTTTCGGTTCTGTCTGGCCGAGATCAAAGCGAGTGTCTGTAAGCCTCTCCCGGCCGGCAGAGACGGCGCTTCCTTGGCTTTTCCTTCTCCTTTCTTCATACCATGGATGGCTACGCAGCGGTTCCTGCGTGTGATAAACGCCAATCACTCGCTTTTTTGAAATTTATGAATATTTAATAAAGAATAAAAATTGGTTACAAAAATATTAATACAATAATAAAAGTTTAAAAAAAGTTTTCAGAGACAGGACAAATAATGAGACAACAAGAGCAAAGAAGGTAGCCCGGGCCACCCAAGACCCCCCCCCCTTCCAGACAAAGGCTAGAGGGAGAAGGGCCCAGAACAAAGAGAAGTCTTCTTTTTTAAGCCTTCAGTTTATGACTATTCATATCTTACGTAAAACGAGTAATTTTCAGCTGTTTCTTGTCACAAAAGCTTTCTGTTAATTAAAAGAACGCATGAGAGCATACGTCCTTGAGAAAGTTAGGTTCTGTGGATAAGAGGCCATAAATTCTTCTTCACTAGAAGGTTTAGGGGCCTCTGTAAGGTTTAGGGGCCTCTGTGAATGTTATCTCTGTGCTGAGGAATTTCTCTTCTTGAGCAAAAAAATATAACACACATACACAGCTTCTATAGTACTATGACATTGTTAATTACAAAACTACATTCACTTACATTATTCTAATGTTAATATAGTATAACTTTTCTATCTATCAGATTACATATAGTAAATATCTGCGTAGAGCCACACATACAATATGCCTTTTTCACACTGTGTTATCACCCACTGCGACTGGCCTGTACCGTGACTTTAAAAGATGCTAGCCCGTCCAAGATACAGCTGATCAGATTCCGACCCAGAGTGTGACACAACGATCCTTTCCTCCTCGGCGTGGCTCAGCATCTGGCCTGTGGACGGGACCGAGATCGAAAACCTTTGATCCCTCTGTATCCTTCTGTGTGTTCAGGGCGAAAAGTTCACTTTATGAGTGTTTTATGCTTTTAACGTTACCTGTGCTTGTTTTTATGATTGCCTGTGTGAGTTTAGGGCTTGTCGTTCTTTGTGTCTCTGTGTTTTAACTTTGTTCTTTTCCCTTGCGCAGGGGTGGGGGGTGCGGTGAGACAGGCATGGCAGCACGGATGCGACCTCGCTTTTCCGTACTCGGTCTCCCTCCCCTCCCCGCAGGCGCGCGGGTCGGGCGGGCGCGCAGGTCCCTTCCCCGCGCGGTGCCGCTGAGACGGACGGCTTGGAGCAGCTTTGCCGCTTCGTCCCCCCTTCCCCCCAAGGCGGGGAGGCTGAGAAGCCGGCTCTCTGCTTGAGACAGGCGGCGGCAGGGCGGTGCGGGCTGAGCCCCGCCCCGTTGTCCCCTCCCCGTTTCCCCCCCGGCGGAGGTTTTCTCCCGCCGTGTGCAGTGGCGATGAGAACAGGGGCCAGAGGCCCCTGCCCCGCCGGCACACACTTCACCGCTGTTTTTATTTCCTTCCCGCGTGAATTTGCACAGCAAGCCGTCATAGGAATGGAGGAGCGGTCTCCTCGCTCCTTTTCCCCCTTCCCCCTGCCATGAGCGGCGGGGTTCGCTCCCCACTCCTTCCCTGCGGGCCGAGCGGCGACTGCGAATAGGGCACGAGGAACTTGCCATTCCTCTAGACAGCTTATAATGCTATAGGAGTTGCTTCGCTTGATTTTTTTTTTTTTTTTTTTACATAGAAATGGGGGCCACGTTTGTTTGGATTTCCCCCAGCTCTGCGGAGCGACGCTGGGGCCATTGAGCCCCCAAAGCCCCACTCAGGGCAGGGCCAAACAGCTTCGCCGCCTTTAAGGCAGGCAGAAGCTTTTTCCTTTACAGAAAAATGGGGACCACGTTTGTTTGGATTTCCCCCAGCTCCGCGGGGTGGCCCTGGGGCCCTTGAGCCCCCAAAGCCCCACTCAGGGAGGGCAAAATAGCTTCGCCGCCTTTGAGGTGAGCAGAAGCTTTTCCTTTTAGAGGGACGGTTGATTTTTGTTTGGGTTTTTTCCCTCCCCCCCCCTCAAAACATTTCTTCTCAAGGCGTCTCTGTGAACAGAATTGGAGTGTTAAATGCCTGTTCATAATAGAAGAAAAATGACAAGAAATACAAAAAACAAATAAGCAACCTTTGTTGCCTTTCGCAGATAACACAAGAATTATTAATAATTCTACAGTATAACCATCAGTTATGAGTTTTAAGTGTTATCTCAGTTTTTAAGATATTTGATGTGAATTCGCTGATATGATAAAGTTATCACAGTTCTACAGCCAGCTGCTACTGCTGCTGCTTCTGCTTCTTCTTCTCATGTACTTTGCTATTTGTCTATAATTGCCTATAAGACACGTGTCACCCAAGAATTTTTCCTTGTTTTCTAGCTGTCTATGCTAGTTTTGCATTCATGATTTTCTACATATTTCAGATTTCTAGACAAGGTTATCTGAGTTTGTAAGAATGCCTCCTCTGTCCTGACAGTTTGGGATGCAGTTCCAATCCTGGTCACAGACCATCTCAGGAGCCTGCTGAGCTCAGAGCATCTCTACCCTGACAAATTTAGGAGGTGTCAATTACCATATTCGTTTCTTATTATAAGATTTTTAAGAAGCTTGTTTTTAAAATTGGTGTAAGGGATTCCTCTGCAGTTAGAGCTGGGCACTGGCCATGCCTTGGCTCTCTCTGGATGGGAATTGCCTGTTTGCCCAGATGTTTTAGCAAAAAATTACATATGAGTTATTTGACTCAACAATTTGACCTTTAAATATAATAGTTGAATTGATCTTTGAGGTGAACCTGGAATTCCTGCCCGGGAAGGATGAACAGGTTGTCACTGGAAAAGAAGCACTTCAGCTTTTGCAGTTCCTGGGCTGATCAAAATTATTATCAAAAAGATAACATGCAACAATGTAACATTTATGTTATGAACCTGAAGAAAAAGTAATTATGAAACCTGGATGTTGAATTTAGACAATGGAGCCTGACAAGTTTGTTAACTTAAGGAGAAGATGTGTGAAATACAAAGTTATGTTTCGTGTCAGGGAAATGAAGAAAATCTGTGTAATCATAGTGATGGAACACAGCCATGGGACAGTTCTAAAGATGAGTTCTAATAAACAGCTGAGGAAAGCATGGAAGGAAGTTTTTGAATAAATCTTTTGCTTGCAATTATCTATTATAAGTCTCAAGCTATTCTGCAATTAGTGTCCTTTAATTATAACTTTAGAAGCTTGCTTTGTATTAAAGAATTTTAAACTGTAGTTTTAGAGTGCAAAAAGGTTTTCTTTTAGACAAAAGAAGGAAAAAGGAGGGGGCTCAGGCCTCACACAAGGTGGGAAAACATCCTGGACATGAAGATATGACTTCAGCTCACTGATTTATGACTCCTGGAGAGGGAAACGGGACATCAGCCTTGGAGATTGATAGACTTGAAAATAGAGATGGGACCCCCACATCTGGAAGCCAGATCCCACCACCTGGAAAAACATATCCTGGAAGTACATCCTGGAGTATTGAAATATCAGAATAGATCACAATGGTCCATAGAATTTTACAGGACAATCTATAGATTTATGGCTGTTAGGTATTGAATTGTGACGTTAAAACTAGAAATGGAAACTGCTGAGAAAGCTTATGAATATGTATAAAATACCATCAAAACCAGCAATGGGTGTGCAGTTGGAAGGGAAAACCCCTACCACTGTACCCAGCGCTGCCTCTTTGCTCACACTTTACCATGTTAATTAATTAATTATTAAATTGCTGCTTGATATATTGGCCGTGTCAAGCGTCTTATTTTTAACAGATGTGCCTGTGTTTTATCATTAGCAGGTTCAGCAGTCGTGTTACCCATCACCTTTGAGGAGTGAAAAGGGACATTGCATAGCCTTAGTGGCTGTCACATAGACTGCAAAGATGACCATGTGGTTGGAAATTATGCAGACAACAGAAGTCCTGTGTCAGCAGCATGGTCCGAACTACTCTACCGAACTACTCTATAAAAGTAGAATTTAGAAGAATAAAGTTTGCTCTCATTTTTACCATCATGGAGAGTCATGTTGTTATTCCTGTGCCGTCCGAAAACCATAGCAACACGGGGCTCCCGAAACCTGGTGTCCCCCCGCCCCCACTGCTCCCCACGTGGCTCCGGCAGAGCTCGGAGGGCTCGGCCCGGGAAGCCCAACCCCCCCGGCGGGGAGACCCGCATTCCCCCCGCCCCCCAACGGGGCTCTGCCGCCACCGGGACACCCCAAAAACAGCCCCTGGGGGCCCCCCGATGTCCCCGCAAGGGGCATCTGCGGCTCATCTTTGGAGCCCTGCAAGCTCCAAACATCCCATCCAAAAAAACCCAAACCTGGGCACCCCTGGGATACTTGGGGTGAGCTCCCCCTCCCCAGGCACCTGTGGGATGGGGGGCGATGGTCTCCGGCCCAAGCAGCTGCAGATACTGAGAGCAGGGAAAGCACCTGGTGCCTCCTCTGCCTGCTCCAGCTCCTGCTGCTCTTCCTCCTTCTCTGTCCCTCCGTTTTCTGCTCTTCTTCCCGGCAGGGACATGATGGGAAAGGGCTGAGCCACTCCCAAACCAAGCTGGAGGGGAGCCGAGGTTTGATAGAAACAGTGGGAAAGAGGTGGGAGAGGGGGCACAGGGGACTCTGGGACCACTGAGAGTCCCCCAGTTCACCCCAGGACCCCCGAGCCCTGTCCCAGCCCCCCCAGTCCCACCCTGCAGCACCACAAGCCCCTTTTAAGAGAGGACCATGATGGCTTTAAGTGACATTTTTAGGGAGGCCCCCAGTACAATCCCCTGTGGGGGATGTTTTCCCCCCAGGGTAGATTTTTGGAGTTCTCTCTACCATCACCACTTTAAGAGCCCCTGCTCTTGTCAGGTCACACTATAACTCCCCTTAAAAAGGCAACACCAATCCCTTTGATTCCAGCAGTGAAGCCCCCGAGGGGTCTGGGGGTCCCGGGAGGGTTTGGGGATACCTCGGTGGTGCTGATGATGGTGATGGGAACCCTGTGCTGCATATAAACCTTCGTGAGGTGTACCAAAGGGGATTTTGTGGATCTCATGTATTTTTGGGGTCACAGTGGATTTTTGGGAGTTCCAAGGGGGTTTTCAGGGGTCTTGAAGGGGGGGATTAGGTGATCCTAGGGGGAACAAAGGCTGTTTTGGGGTACCTGCCAGTGATGGGGATGGGGACCCTATGCCAGGTATAAACCTTCTCAAGAGGGTCAGGGGGGTGTTGGGACATCCTGTGGGAATTTTGATGTCCTGAGAGGGTTTGGGGGCCTCTGTATGGGTTCTGCGGTATAGGGGAGTTTCTGGAGAGTCCAGGGGTGTTTCTGGAATCCTGGGGAGGTTGGGGTGTCCCAGGGGGTTGGGGCATTCCTGGGAGGTTTTGGGAGTACCTGGGCTATGCCAGTGACAGAGCTGGGGACGCCGTGCCGGGTCTGAACCTTCTCACTGTGTACGGGCAGTGTCAGTGTGTTCAGGGAGATCCTGGGGGCCTGGGGGACACCCCAAATCTCAGAGGACCCCAAAGGCGAAGGGACCCCCTGCCTCACTGCTGGATCTGCTGCAGGCAGGGGGGCACCAGCACTCGGCCCCAGCCCCCACCATCACAGGGGGGCAGAAATGGGGGAGGGGCACAGACAGGTCAGGGAAACCCCCAAAGTCCTGGGGGAGGGGACACAGAATCCCTGTGGGGGGGATGAAGGGAGGAGTTTGGAGGGGCTGGGTAGGTCATAGGGACACCCCCCAGGATGGGTTTGGGTTTGGAGGGGAATCGGATTGGAGCTTCCATGGCAGTGGGATGGGGATGGGATCTGCCCATGGAATTGCATGGGAATGGGATGGCAGTGAGATCCATCTACAGAATTCCCATGGGACTGGGACAGCAGTGGCATCCTCCTGTGGAGGTCCCATGGCAATTCCCACGTTTCCAAATTTTTCCTGGGCATATCTGACACATTTCCAGAGACATTCCAGGCAAGTGTGCCCCAGGTGATTTGTGAATTCCTCAGCCTCCATCTCCTCATGTTCCCTGCACCTCTTGGTGACCTGGGCAGCGCCGTCGGCCACCACAAATCCCCCAGATCCCAGCTGGAAGGAGAGGAATTCCCTCCCATCGGAGTCAAGCCCATCAATCTGCAGACACTCCCATGGGACAGGAGGTTGCAGCCAGAAACCTCCTGCAGTGTGTGGAGACCTGGGGAGGGATCGGACCCACGGAGACCCACAGAATTGTGTCCTAGCCCCACAGAGCCCCACTGCAGCCCTACAGAGCCCCAGAATCTGATGGAGTATCATCCCCATGATTCCCAGTCTCTCCCAGTATAACCCAGTCACGCCCAGCATGCTCCCAGTCACTCCCAGTGCCTCCCTGTTGTTTTCAGCATGATTCCGGTTGCTCACAGCCACTCCCAGTCAATGCCAGTATGAGTCCAGTCACCCTCAGTGTGATCCCAGTCTCACCCATCATGGACACAGCTGCTCCACTGTGATCCCAGTGTAATGCCAGTTGCTGCCAGAACAGTTCCAGTTGTTCCCAGTTCCTCCTAGTATGATCCCAGTTGACCGTAGAGTGGAGTCTCAGGCACAGGGCCCTGGACACGAATGATGGCATTGTTCATGGGAAACAAAACTCACACCCCCAGGTCCCTGATGTCAGTTTGGAGGAGGCCTTTGGCACTCCAAGTGCAGCCAGGGTTCCAACATGTGGCAGCTTGGATCTCAAAGACATTCTGATCCATTTGTCGTTTTAAAGGGCAGATGCTCAGTGCCAGGCACAGACACCATGATGTGAATGATGACCCTTTTCCATGGGAAAAAACCCCACTCCCCCAGGTTCCTGATCTCAGATTGTAGGAGGCCTTTGGCACTCCAAGCACGGCCAGGGTTCCAACATGTGGCAGCTTGGATCTGAGAGAAATCCTGATCCATTCTTCATTTTGTTCGGCAGAAGCCAAAAGCCAGGTCCAGTTGCAGGCAGAAAATCCTGGACACAAATGTTGGTGTTTTTCCATGGGAAACAAAACTCACCTCCCCAGGTTCCTGATTGCAGTTTGTAGGAGGTGTATGGCATTCCAAGTGCACCCAGGGTTCCAACATGTGGCAGCTTGGATCTGGGAGAAATCCTGATCCATTCATAATTTTATTTGGCAGAAGCCAAAAGCCAGGTCCAGTTGCAGGCACAATGTCCTGGACATGAATGATGGCCCTTTTCCGATGGGAAACAAAACACCCCCACCAGGCTCCTGATGTCAGTTTGTAAGAGGTGTTTGACTCTCCAAACAAATGCCAGAGTTCAAACATGTGGCAGCTTGGATCAGGGAGAAATCTTGATCCGTTGGTCATTTTCACGGGCAGAAGCTCATTGCCAAGTCCTGTCCCAGGCACAGGGCCTTAGAAACGAACGGTGGCCCTTTACCATGGAAAATAAAACTCACCCCTCAATGTTCCTGATGTCAGTTTGTTGGAGGCATTTGGCCCTCGAAGTCCAGTCAGGGTTCCAACATGTGGCACCTTGGATCTGGGAGAAATCCTGATCCGTTTGTCATTGTAAACGGCAGAAGCTCAGTGTATAGTCCAGTTGCAGGCACAGTGCCCTGGAAACCAACGGTAATCCTTTTCCGATGGAAAACAAAGCTCCTACCCCCAGGTTCCTGTTGTCAGTTTCTATAAAGCCTTTAGAGCTTCTATAAAGCTTTAGAGCTTCTGAGCGCTACCAGGGTTCTAACATTTGGCAACCTGGATCTGTGAGAAATCCTAATCCGCTTGTCATCGTAGACGGCAGAAGCTCAGTGATAAGTCCAGTCCCAGACACAGGGCCTTGGACACCAACTATGGTCTTTTTCCATGGGAAACAAAATTCACCACTCCAGGTTCCTGATGTCAGGTTGTAGGAGGCCTTTGGCACTCCAAGCTCAGCCAAGGTGGTAACATGTGGCTGTGTGGATCTGGGGAAAACCCTGATCCATTCATCATTTTAGAGGACAGAAGCCCAGTGTCAAGTCCCATCCCAGGCACAGGGCCTTGGAAACGAACGGTGCCTCCTTTCCATGGGAAACTCAACTCATCTCCCCAAGTTCCTGTTTCAGTTTCTATAAGGCATTTGAAAGTCTGAGCATAGCCAGGGTTCCAATATTTGGCAGTTTGGACCTGTGAGAAATCCTAATCCATTCGTCAATTTAGACTGCAGAAGTTCAGTGCTAAGTCCAGTCCCAGGCACAGGGCCGTGGACAGGAACGGTGGCCCTTTTCCATGAGAAACAAAACTCAACCCCCCCAAGTTCCTAATGTCAGTTTGTAGGAGGCCTTTGGCATTCCAAGCGCATACAGGGTTCCAACATGTGGCAGTTTGGATGTGGGAGAAATCATGATCCATTTGTCCTTTTAACAGGCAGAAGTCCTGTGCGAGGCAAAGTGCTCTGGACATGAACTGTGTCCCTTTTCTGACCGGAAAGAAAACTCATCTGTCCAGGTTCCTGATGTCGGTATGTAGGAGGCATTTGGCACTCCAAGCATAGTCGGAGTTCCAACATGTGGCAGCTCGGATCAGGGAGAAATCCTGATCCATTCGTCATTTTAACAGGCAGAAACCCAGTGGCAAGCCCAGTGCCAGGCATGGAGCCCAAGACATGAACAGTGGCACTTTTCCATGGGAAACAAAACTCACACCTCTAGGTTCCTGATGTCATTTTGTGGGAGGCATTTTAACACTCCAAGTGTAGCCAGGGTCGCAACATGTGGCACCTTGGATGTGGGAGAAATCCTGATCCGTTGGTCATTTTAGCAGGCATGATCTGAGTGCCAAGTCCAGTGCCACACACAGGGCCCTGGACCCGAACGGCGGCCCTTTTCCATGGGAAACAAAACTCACCCCTCCAAGTTCCTGATGTCAGTTTGTAGGCGGCATTCGGCACTCCATGTGTAGCTAGGGTTCGAACACGTGGCAGTTTGGATATAGGAGAAATCCTGTTGCATTCATCATTTTAGCAGGCAGAAGCCGAGTTCTTAGGCCAATGTAGGCACAGGACCCTGGACATGAACGGTGGCCCTTTTCCATGGGAAATAAAACTCACTCCCCCAGGTTCCTGATGTCAGACAAACTTTAATATATACTTCTTTTTGTGTATCAGTCTATAAGAAATACTTTTATTTGTGTATCAAACTAAAATATTTACTTTTATTTGTTTATAAAACTATAATCTTTGCCTATCAACCAAATTATCTGCACCACTCAACTGTTGTCTGGTCCCTGAAGTTTCATAGAGTACAGCTTGACATGCTGATTAAAATCTATAGTGATAAGCAGCTGTGGAGGAAAAAAACCCATGCTTATACACTGGTTTCTTCATTTGAAACCAACTCAGCAGAAGAAATAGGGATAAGGGAGCACTGGAATAAAATTATGTGGTCACTTCCCCCTGTTCCACACATTCTGGCCCTTTATATCCCATCAAAAACTCCTCTGCTTGGGAATTCTCAGTGTGGAAAAGTGCTGACACTACAAGCTTCATACCCCAGGTGTTCTTACACCCTCCAGCCCACCCCACAGCTCCTCCAGTAAAACATCCCTGTGAATCCAGGCAAGCCCCCAGGATGTGCGGGCTGTACCTGCTCATCACAGTCAGACTCCAGGTAGGAGGAATCTTTGCACAAACAGTTCCCAAAGCCGTGCTTGTCGCTCTCATTGAGGCACTCGCCAACCTTGGTCATGAACAGCAGCAGATCCATCTGGGGACAGAGTGCACAGCTGCTCACAGCTGGGACAACCACAGGGATCGGGGAGCTTCCATGGGAGAACCACTGGCATGGGGGGAGCTTCAGGATAAATTCGCTAGGGTATACAAGCTGACGCCAGGAGAAGGATTCATTTTAATTAAATCAAAACTCAGGTTTCAGGTAACTTATATATAGGGGAAAAAAAAATCAGGAACCCGCACATTTCTTTGGGAAACCCACCCCAGGTTCCAAGTTCTCCAGGATTTAACTCAGTTTTTGAGCAACTGAGGTATTTTCTGCCTTATACTGCAGTGAATAGTGAGGCATGGATGGGCTGCAGCCAGGTAAAACTGGGAGGGCCCCACAGCGGGGGCTCTGGGGGTTGTCATGATCCGATAGACAGTCGTGATGGTTCGTTTTGATTTCCAAGTGCAAAAAGAGGCAAAGAGAACTTAGTGTAATTAAAATGAATATATCTTTTATTGATGCCCACAATGTGCAATAGAGGAAAGGAAAAGAAAGAGGGAAAAGAGAGAGAGAGAGAAAAGGGGGTTATAGCTACCAACAGTAGATGCGAGTCCTTGTGACGTGAGACAATAGACCGCCTTTGCAGTCCTTGTGGCATGCGCCAATAGATCTGTCTTGTCCGACGGCGAGGTCTCAGAGGTGGTAAAGTTGTGGGGACTTATTATAGTCTTCTTTTGAAGTGAGAGGCAGCTCACCAGGAAGGGTGGTATATCTCGTGAGTGATGCAGTCTTTCTTGCTCCGCTGAGGGAACAGGTACAGCACAGACCAGTCCAGAGCACAGCTCAGCAAACACAGCTCAGACACTGTAACAGTCCCATTGTTTCTGCACGGGTTTCCAGGGGACGCCTTAGTCCAGCAAGTGCACCTGCGGGAGAAACCTGGATCCCACCTCAGTCAGGCCAGAACTCCTGTGTAGTAGTTTTAGGGTCCTTGGGGGTCTCAGCCTCTGTCCTTGTTCGACAGTCATGAGGCAAATGAGGGATCTTTGGACCATCCCTTACAGGGGTGGCACGAAGGCTTTGTGACCACGTGGAGGTGACACTTGTACCCAGTCTCCCCGAGTGCATCCTACGGGAGTGACACACGTGTGCCATAGTGCTAAGCGCATCCTGCGGAGGTGACACGTGTCTCCTGCATCCCCAAGTGCATGTGCTACACACCCACTGCCGGCTTGTGCGGCTCCGCCAGGTCCACAGCGCCACCTCATGGAGTTCTACAGTACCGCTGGCAGCGCCCACTGGAAGGTCCCACAGCCCATGCTCCTCCAGGATCAGCCTGAGCCCCACAGCCCATGGAGGGCAAGGGACTGCTGCAAAACCAGCCTGGAATTACATAGAGTAACACAAAAAAACACCCCCAAACTAAAAAAAAAAATTAAGAATTAAGGACCCTACATTACAAATTTCGAGTGGCCAGGACTTTTTCTATTACACCTACACCAGGCTATGCAGCAGAGCAGAGCACCTCTGGGCCAAATACATGCAGACACCCGTGAAACAGGAGACAACAAACAAGGGGATGCAACAGGGAGAGAAAATTCTCAGCGAGAATGACTGCAAGGACCGAGAGAATGCGGAATGAGATGACCAAGGTAAGACTGACAGTGAGCCGACAAGGCTCAGAGAATCCTGGAGGAAGAAGATGCTAACAGAATGATTTATTCCAAGAGCTGCAAAGAGAGATGCCCGAGAGTCCTATGGTCAGAATCCTTGACCTATCTTTGCATTCGTACAAGTTCTAGTCCTCCATAATGGATCATTGCGGTGCACAGCTGTCAATAATAGCTCAGAACAAGACCTTAAAAGACATTGGACTTATGAAGAGAGGTGCAATTCCGATGCCTATCCGAGCTTCCGAGTCAAAGGTTTGACAGCATTGGCACCTGGCCAAGGAATAGGGAGATGCTAAGAACGACACTTGGTGTTTCCAATAGGCCCCTCGAGGGGCTAAGGTAAAAGATGTGCCATTCAAGACACTCAAAAGACACAGAATGCACGACAAGTGACATGATACACCGGGACTGCTCTGCCGTGCGCACCTCAGCATTGTGACACTTTCCCTTGATGTGACCTAAGGGGCTACATCTTGGACATCCCCATCTCCAAAGCTGACTCAAAAATCCCAGCAAGTCCTAACCCAGCACCCAGCTTTCATCCCCTCTGTGGGTCGTAGACCTCGACTTACCTCTCAGATGTCTGGGGATGCGGATCCATGTCAGGTGCAAAGAAAGGCCACTTTGCCCGCTGGGAATTTCTTGCTGTCACCAGGCTGTTGTCTCTGAGTCAGCTACAATAAAGAAAACCAAACATCAATGCATTAATTTAGTGGCACATTGGCCAAAAACCTGATAATTCCACTACTCACTGTCTCTTATGAGTATCCAGGCCCTCAAGCTGCACACTCAGCTGTTCTCAGAGGCTGATGCTGTTGTTGCAGCATATACCTGGGTTAAGGGGAGACAAGGTGATACGGCATTGCTGAAACTTGAGTGGACCCTTGCTCTTCCTCCTTACCTCCCCGACTGACTGCAACTCATGGGCCATTCCTGAAGACTACTTGGATGGCACCTTCAAATGGAAAAGATCAAGACTTCATCACAGAGTCCTGTAATACTTCTGGAGGGCTCACAAGGGTGGCAAACAGGTCCATTGGCTGGTTGGTGAGGGGGTTCGCCATAATACAAGTGGACCACCTGAAACACACAAAAACCAATGGATGCTTACTTAAAGTTGCACCAGAATATGGCACCCATGCAATAACAACTGCTTCTGTCCACAGGTCACTGCTCACCTTGCCCACTTGACCTTGAACGCTGATATCCAGCATTACTTCCTAAAAATAAAGACAAAGAAAATGCTGTAACATAGCCACCATTTACACCTCCCCTGAAAACCCAAATGATGACTGACCTTCCTGAGGGAGAAAGGGGCAAAACAAAATGGAAAGGTATGTACCTAAGTAGGGTCCACAAGAGTTGCATTGCCAGGGTAGTTTCCATCTGAAGTGCTTCAATGTGACCTCTTCTGCAAGGGTCTTGTTAATTTTGGACCAGCAGTTTAAATATTGCAGACAGCCTGTAAAACACAAAAACCTCAAGGGCTGCTTATAGTTTCATCACTAACACAACAACTCTGGTAGCATCCAGTTTTGTTCTGGAATCAATACTCATCTCAATTGCTGGTACTCATCCAGTCACAGTTCCCCCAGTGCTCATACCCATCCATGCCAAAAGCATCTTCAAAATGAAATGAAAAGCTGAACAACAAGGTAAACATAGAGAAGAAAGGCAGGCCGTAGCACGGACTTTGGGTGCTGTACTCCCCTGGCCTCTTGTGTTCATATCAGATTGACTGCATTCCTATCCCTCTGCCTCTGCAAAAAGATTATTGGTCAAAGTCACTCAGACACACAGGGTTAATGAGCAGTGCCACATCACCTTGTCTGCTCTTAACCTTTCCAAAGTTTTCATTTCTAAAAGCAAACCGCCTAGGATACAATAAGAGTGTTCATTAAGACAAATAACTAGAAAACTGCAAGCAGCTGCTGTACTGCTGCTGCTGTCTCTGACCAACTCTGCATGGACTGGCCACAGTTGCTCTGTCTGAAGTGTGGCTCAAGTGGCTAAGCAAAGCAAAACGCTACCTGTAAAATCTTCTTTCTACTCCACATATCCCCCAGTCTATTCCACAGGGCACAGCAATTCCAGGCTAAACACAAACAACACATTATGCTACAAACACCGTGACACAAGGATGATTAAAAAAGTTTGCAGCAAGAAAAATAAAGGTAAGGACCAAGACAATGCCACAAGAGATGGCCGATGGTATGGCAAAAGTGGACTGAGGAGCCTCTAAGGAGTGGAAGCAAAGACTGTAACAGTGACCTGCGAAAAGAACAGTCAGTCACAGTGATCAAGATGGCTGTGAGATAATGCTACATTTAGAATGCTCCTGTCTTGGTTTAAAAGACAGGTATCTGCTAGGAAGGGGCCAGGACCTCTTTAGAGATGGAGAATTCAAACTCTCTCCTTCTATATTATTCAAATTTAGAAGATTAAAGGGGCTCCAGAGGTATGGAGATAGGAATAACAATTCTTTACTAATATATGTGACAAAACAAACAAACAACAACAATTACAGCATTAACAATAAACAGAACCAGGAACCTCGAGGGCTTCCTTCCACAAAAGCCCGGGGCAGTTTGATCTCGGTGCCCCTGCAGGACTCCAAGAGGCCAAGCTAGAATGGTAGAAAGTCCCGGGCTGGTGGATGAGATCAGATGCTCTGGGCTGGTAGCTGGAGTGGCAGGGGTGTCTCAGCAGGGCAGGGCAGTGCAGAGCAGCAGGAAAGCCTCAAAGCTCCGAAAAAGCAGCAGTGGTTGGAGCAGGGCTGGAGAAAGAGAGCTCAGGATTCCTGGGTACACGAGCAGATGACGGTAGATTTCCCAGGACGAGACGGAGTGATGGCTGTGAACTCTTCCTGCAGCAAGCAGCAGCCTGACCGTCTTCCCTGATGCCAAGAGCAAGAGAGAGCAACTGCTCCCCCAGCTCTGTCCTTTACCTTTCCCAAAGCTTGCATTATCTCCCCTCTCTGAGGGAAGCTGCCGAAGACCCAAAAACAATAGGTGTAGCCTTGTGCTGCCATCTCCTTTGACCACTTTCTTTGTTTTGGTTAAGCACTGTCGTTAAGTTTCTTAGCAACCTATGGGAAAAAATTCTGTAAGTGAAAAAGAAGCAAATCTAACATCCAAAATTATCCACCCCTAATTTTTTTCTTACCAACCTATTACACTGAATTTAAACCTTTAAAAATATATACATACATGCACTACCTTAATTATATACATATATACATCCAGGTACGGGTACAGACAAAGTGATGTGGGTAGTTCACCCTAAAGCAAGGTCTCCTTGAGGCATGCATCGGGTCTTTCCATCTTTTTGCATCACTCACCAGGTACATCCTGGTCCCTGAGCAAAGACAACCCCATGGATGGGATTGTCTTTGCTGGAGGCAGAAGGCAGAATTAATCCAAACAGTTTTTCCCAGCATACCTCTCATGTGCACCAACGGAACCTTATCTCCATCTGTTGTTCTCAGGGGCTCAGACTGGGCAGGGCCTGCTCAGTTGCTGGAACCTTGAGTGTTGCTACTAACCATTTGGCCTTTGCTAAATTAATCTCCCAGTTCTTGAAAGTCCCCCCACCCAGTGCCTTCAAGGTGGTTTTAAGCAGGCCATTGCACTGTTCAGCTTTCCCAGCTACTGGCACATGATAAGGAATATGGTACACCCACTCGATGCCATGTTCCCTAGCCCAGGTGTTTATAAGGCTGTTCTTGAAATGGGTCCCATTGTCCGACTCGATTCTCTCAGGGCTGCCATGTCTCTACAGGACTTGCTTTTCCAGGCCCAGGATGGTGTTCCGGGCAGTAGCGTGAGGCACAGGGTAGGTTTCCAGCCTCCAGTGGTGGCTTCCACCATGGTCAGTACACAGCGCTTGCCTTGGTGGGTTTGGGGAAGGGTGATGTGGTCAATTTGCCAGGCTTCCTCATACCTGTATTTGGACCACTGTTCGCCACACCATAGGGGCTTCACTCGCTTGGCCTGCTTGATTGCAGCACATGTATCACAGTAATGGATAACTTGAGAAATGCTGTCCATGGTTAGATCCACCCCTCAGTCTCGTGCCCACTTATAGGTGGCATCTCTGCCCTGATGACCTGAGGCATCATGGGCCCATCGAGCTAGGAACAACCCTCCCTTGTGTTGGCAATCTAAGTCTATCTTTGACACTTCTATCTTGGCAGCTTGATCCACTTGCTCATTGCTTCGGTGCTCCTCATTAGCCCGACTCTTGGGGACATGGGCATCTACATGGCGGACTTTTACAGGTAGCTTGACTACCCAAGCAGCAACGTCTTTCCACTCATCAGCAGCCCAGATTCGTTTTCCCCCACGCTGCCAGTTGGCCTTTTTCCACTTTTCCAGCCAACCCCACGGAGCACTGGCCACCATCCATGAATCAGTGTAGAGGCAGAGCTTTGGCCACTTCTCTCCCTCAGCAATGTCCAGGGCCAATTGAACAGCCTTGAGTTCTGCAAGTTGACTCGATCCACCTTCTCCTTCAGTGGCTTGTGCAACCTGTCGTGTGGGGTTCCATACGGCTGCTTTCCACTTCCGGTTCATCTCTACGATGCGACAGGAACCGTCAGTGAAAAGAGCGTAGCATGTTTCTTCTGCTGGCAGCTGATTATGTGGTGGAGCTTCTTCAGCACGTGTCACTTGCTCTTGTTCCTCTTCATCCGTGAGACCCAAGTTTTCACCTTCTGGCCAGTTTGTGAGTATCTCCAAAATCCCAGGGCGATTCGGGTTTCCAATACGGGCGCGCTGAGTGATGAGAGCAGTCCATTTGCTCCATGTGGCATCAGTGGCGTGGTGGGTAGAAGGAACCTTTCCTTTGAACATCCACCCCAGCACCGGTAGTCGGGGTGCCAGGAGGAGTTGCGCTTCTGTGCCAATCACTTCTGAGGCAGCCTGGACTCCTTCATAGGCAGCCAAGATTTCTCTCTCTGTTGGAGTGTAGTTGGCTTCAGATCCTCTGTAGCTCCAACTCCAGAATCCCAGTGGTCGACCCCGAGTCTCACCAGGCACCTTCTGCCAAAGGCTCCAGGACAGACTGTGGTTCACAGCTGCAGAGTAGAGCACGTTCTTCACTTCCGGTCCCATCTTGATTGGGCTGAGGGCTTGATTTGGCTTGACTGGGCTACTGCATGAACAATCTCCTGCTTGATCTGGGCAAAGGCTTGCTGCTGTTCAAGGCCCCAGTGGAAATCATTCTTCTCGCGGGTAACCAGGTAGAGAGGGCTCACGATCTGGCTGTACTCAGGAATGTGCATTCTCCAAAAGCCTATGGTGCCTAGGAAAGCTTGTGTTTCCTTCTTGCTGGTCAGTGGAGACATTGTAGTGATCTTATTGATGACCTCAGTGGGAATCTGACATCGCACATCTTCCCACTTTACTCCCAGGAACTGGATCTCCTTGGAAGGTCCCTTGACTTTGCTTTTTTTGATGGCAAAACCAGCTTCCAGGAGAATCTGGATGATCTTCTCTCCTTTCTCAAACACTTCGCATGCTGTGTTCCCCCACACAATGATGCCATCAATGTACTGTAGATGTTCTGGAGCCTCACCCTTTTCCAGTGCAGCCTGGATCAGTCCATGGCAGATGGCGGGACTGTGCTTCCACCCCTGGGGCAGTCGGTTCCAGGTGTACTGCACGCCTCTCCAGGTGAAAGCAAACTGAGGCCTGCATTCTACAGCCAGAGGAATGGAGAAAAATGCATTAGCAATGTCAGTTGCCGCATACCACTTGGCTGCCTTGGACTCCAGCTCGTACTGGAGTTCCAGCATGTCTGGCACAGCGGCGCTCAGCAGTGGAGTCACTTCATTCAAGGCACGATAGTCCACAGTCAGTCTCCATTCTCCATCAGACTTGCGCACAGGCCAAATGGGGCTATTGAAGGGTGAGTGGCTTTTGCCAACCACCCCTTGGATCTCCAGCTCATGGATCATCTTGTGGATGGGGATCACAGCATCTCGATTCATCCGATACTGCCGGCGATGCACCGTCGAGGTGGCAACAGGTACTCGTTGCTCTTCTACCTTCAGGAGTCCTACTGCAGATGGGTTCTCTGATAATCCAGGCAAGGTGTTCAATTTCTTAATGCCCTCTGCCTCCACAGCAGCTATTCCAAAAGCCCACCTGAGTCCCTTAGGGTCTTTGTAATAGCCATTGCAGAGAAAGTTCAAGCCCAGAATACACAGAGTCTTTGGGCCAGTCACAATCAGATGTTTCTGCCACTCTTTCCCAGTCAGGCTCACCTCGGCTTCCAACAGAATCAATTCTTATGATTCCTCGTCATCCTGGCAATGAAAATAGGTTCTGCTCCCGCATGTTTTGATGGCATTAGGGTACGCTGTGAACCAGTATCAACCAAAGCTTTATATTTCTGTGGCTCTGATGTGCCAGGCCATCGAATCCACACAGTCCAAAAGACTCGGTTTTCCCTAACCTCTTCCTGGCTAGAGGCAGGGCCCCTCTAGCACCGGTTACTACTCTCTTCCTGTGCATACGTAGTAGAGGTTCCTTCAAGGGGATCTGACAGAGCATCCTCATTTCTTAATACCTGACAGCCTGGTGTCCTGGGGTGACAGGACATTTTCATGCTTTGTATCCCAAATCGTGGGTTTTTTATTTTCCTGTTCCCATGTGCCCAGTTTGTTTTGTCTATAGCTGAGCCCCTCCCCCGGCTGCTTGCTTTTGGCTTGCTTGCTGCTAGCTTTAGGCTGCTTTGCTGGCTTTGCTCTCTTGCTTTCTGCTTTTTGCTTGCTTTTTTTTTTTGCCATTTTTCTGCTTTTTGTGTTTCCCCTTCTTTCCTTCCTCCCTTCCCTGAAGACATCGGACCTGCTTTGGGCCCTGATTTCGGGAACATCAAGGGAACACCCCCCAGAGTCTGCACCTGAAAGAAGCTTTGGCACCCTCCCCAGCAGAGACTGCTCACCCTCTCTTGGACTGGTGAAAACATTTCTTGTCATCTCGGACTGTTTTCCTTGTGTTGGGGAGTGGTTTTTTTCGTTGTTTCTCAATAAACAAGTTTTTTCCACTTTCTCCTCTGAGGAAATTCCTCCCGAACCCGGTGGTGGGGGAGGGAGTTGTGGAATTTTGTCCTAAACTAGGACACCTGGTCATGGGAGGCTTCATTCTAGTGGAACCCCCTCGGTGAGTGTTTCTCTCCTTGCGCTCACGCACCTGTGCTGCTAGAACAGAAGTGAGTTACCCATCCCACCTTCCCATGTCTTCCCCATGGTCACGCAGGAAGGACCACAGGTCAGCTCGTGGGATGTACCCTTTCTCTCTAGCTAAGGGACATTGGGCTCTGGCTCTGGGGCCTGTGACTCGCACCAGTGCCACATGGGAACTGTTCCTCCTCATCTCCCTTACCTCCCTTATCTCCTCTTGGAGTTCCTTAACCACGGCAGAGACCTGAGCCTGCATTGGGCCACTGATCATATTGTCAAAATTTCTAAGCTTGCTGGGTACAGAACCTGCCGTCTCTCCATTGGTATCAGCATTAATCGTTGCCATGAATGTGGTGTATTCAGATGGCCCTTTAGTTGCTAGATTCCACAACATTTGCCCTGTGCACCTGACTTTGTCGGGGTCATTGTCATGCTGTCCACCCCTCCCAAAGAGTACTTCCAGTATTGCCACTCTTCTCAGCTGTTGGATCGCTTCCTCAAAAGTCTTCCAGCTCATTCTATGGTGGTGCTCCTGCATTCTCTCTCTGTGGACAAATCTCTCCCTTTACACTCATTAAAAGCTGCTTCCAAAGGGAAAGGTGTCCTTGCTCCCTTACGAATACCTGATGCACACCTGAGTCCTGGGTCAAGGGTCCCAAATTCCTTGCCTCACCACCATCCAACTGCACACCTCTACCCATAAGGTCCCAGACCCTAAGTAACCAGGCTGTATAAGGCTCACGTCCCCGTCGTGCAGCATCTTTTTGCAGACTACGGAGATTTTCATATGACAGGGACTCAGTGATGATCTCAACCTCTGGCTCTCCTGTGGGTTGTGAGGGTCCTCCTTTTTTATCCTTATCACCTGGGTGCTCTGATTTCATCTTATATTTCTTCCTTTCCACAGGGGCAACTGCTGTTGGGTGTGATTGCCCCTGTGGTTCAGCTGGAACCTGGATGGTTGTAACGTCTGTGGGTTCCACTGCTGCACCTTCAGACTCTCTATCTTCATGGCAGGGGGAGGGTTTCTCACCAGCTGGGGCTAATGAGACCACCACTGGGGAAAGGTGCTCCTTCAGCATCTGGCCCATCTCCTTAACCAGAACCCCCACCCAATCTGGGTGGTTCATTTCTGAGGTGGGCTTCATGGCAGGGTCAGGTGGTGGGGCAGCATCCTTGGTCTGTGGGGCAGTGTCAGGCTCCATGGCAGCATCCCTAGTCTCTAGGGCAGTGTCAGGCTCTATGGCAGCATCACTAGTTTCTAGGGCAGTATCCTTATTCTCTGGGGTAGGTATCAGGGTGGTTATCCAGGCCAATCTCCCCTTATCTCTGAATACTAAATAGAATAGGACTGTGAGCAATAACAGCCATTGTATGATATCATTAGCATTCAGAGAAGATTTAAATCCTTAAAAAACTGGTGGAATAGACCCAAACAGCTGAATGAAGTGTTGGGAAAAAATTTCCCCTGGTGTCATTTCCTCACAGTAGGTACCATTGTTAAAGTAACCCCACAAACAAACACTTAGAGTGTGATAGCCATGTATCCATGTGCCTGCCTTCCAGAGGAACTTAAAAATCCATGAATTCCTCACCTTATTAACCCACAGTGCAAACTGGATAACAGCCACAGTAGCCTTAGTCATAGGGCCCATTTCTAGATAAGGGCCTGCAAATGGGAGAAACAGAGCCACAACCACATGCCACCCAAACCAAGGTAAGCTAGACCACATGATGCTATTTAGGGAGGTTTCTATACCCAGTGCACAAGGTCACTTAAGAACTGTTATTCCTTTTTCTCTCAATGCCCTCAAGCCCCACAATGGGCACCAAAAATCTGTCTTGGTTTGAAAGACAGGTATCTGCTAGGAAGGGGGCAGGACCTCGCTAGAGATGAAGAATTCAAATCCCCTCCCTCCAAATTATTCAGATTTAGAAAATTAAAGGGGCTTTCAGGCAAAGGTATGGGGATAGGAATAACAGTTCTTTACTAGTATATATGACAAAGCAACAAACAAACAACAACTACAGCATTAATAATAAACAGAACCTTGAGGGCTTTCTTTCACAAAAGCCTGGGGAAGTTTGATCTTGGTGCCCCTGCAGGACTCTGAGAAGCCAAGCTGGAATGGTGGAAAGTTCCAGGATGGTGGATGAGATGAGGAGCTTTGCGCTGGTAGCTGGAATGGCAGGGGTGTCCCGGCAGGGCTGGGCAGTGCAGGGCTACAGAGCAGAAGAAAGCCTCAAAGCTCAGAAGAAACAGTGGCAGTGGGGGGAGGGCCAGAGAAAGTGAGCTCAGGATTCCTGGGTACACAAGCAGATGACGGTAGATTTCCCAGGACGAGGCAGAGAGATGGCCATGAACTCTTCTTGCAGCAAGCAGCAGCTTGACTGTCCTCCTTGATGCCGAAAAGCAAGAGTGAGCAACTGCTCCCCCAGCTCTGTCCTTTACCTTTCCCAAAGCTTGCATTATCTCCCCTCTGAGGGAAACTCCCAGAGCTCAAAAACAATAGGTGTAGCCTTGTGCTGCCATGTCCTTCAACTACTCCCTTTGTTCTGGCTAAGTACTGTCATTAAAGTTTCTTAGGAACTTATGGGAAAAAAATCTGTAAGTGAAAAAGACGCAAATCTAACCCCCAACAACATGATAAAACAAAACCTGCTATACACATGAAAATTTGAGACAGTGAGAACAGCTTACAACATATAAGAAACATACTGCATAACTACAAATCAAAAGCAAATCCCTGGGATTCTGATAGACAGCATTTAACTGTATACAACTATACCAAAAGAAAACCAATTACAAAATGACCAGGTTGTCTTTAAAGAGTTATTAAGAATCTTACTACTGCCAACAGGCTCTGAAGTTATTTTTCTGTTAAAATCCTTAGTACATCAGATCTTTTCCCTGCTGTGTGAGCCCAAATATATGCAGGTAACCAAGATGGCCACAATTCACATCTGAAGTATAAAGAATAGATTTATTCCATCACTGAAATGAACAGGGCTAATGCCTTTATTATTATTCAGCTCTTTTATAGAGAGATCAGCTGGGTGGGGGAGCCTGACGGAGTTTTCCCACGCTGCTGCAGCAATCTGGAGGAACAGGAAATGTCCCATTTCACCACTCAGCTGCAGACAGTAGGTGCCGAGTCCTTGTGCCCATGGGAACAGCTATAAGCTCTCTCTGGTCAACCCTGAGGAAGCAGAGTGATGCAGGTCTGTCACTGAAGTACAAAGCGGTAGACGTCAGCTCTTTACCCTCATGGAAAAACCTCAAGAGTTTCTCTCCAAATTGGTCACTTGAGCTGGCCCACTCCCATACCAGTCAGACTCTTAACAGATCGTGGGGAGTCTTCCTACCAGGTCAGGGAGTGCGTCCACTTCCTCTTTGGTCAGGGCACCATCCAGTTCCCCTCTGCTGCATCCAGCCCCCCATCTGGGGGTGCCTTTCTTCTCAAAGAATCCTCCCAAGATTCACAGGGTCAGTTTTATTTGCATATGCATCCTTCCTGGTCACTGCTCTTTCACCCAGCGAGGGCATTCCAGAGGCAGTGACAGCAAAACAATAACAGGGCCATTTAGACAGTAGTTGCTCTTTTTCACATTCTAATGATGTAGGAGCGCTACATGGGCAGGGAAGCTCCTTCTCATCTCAAAACTTGCTAGGGTGTCAGTGCTTCTTTGTCATCTCCTGGAGGGCTACATCTCCCCTAAAGCAGGAGGGGGGCCAGCAGCTCCCTAGGGGCAGCAGCATTGAAAAGAACAGGGCATATGCCTTTATTAATATTCAGCTCTTTATTAAGGTGATCGGCTCATTATTAAAGTCATCAGCACGATTGCAAAGTCCGATCGGAGTTTTTCACACTGCTGCAGACATCCAAAGGAGCAGGTGCTGTCCCAAGTTCATCATTCCACTGCAAACAGCAGATGCCAAGTCCTTGTTCCCATAGGAACAGCTAGGAATTCTCTCTGGTCAACCATCAGAAGGCAGAGTGGTGGGAGTCTGTCATTAGTGTGCAGAGTCAGCTCTTTACCCTCAGTGAAAAAGCTTGAGAGTTTCCCGTTGTCTCTCTCAGTCACTTCAGCTGGCCTGTTCCCATTCCATCCAAACTCCTCATAGGTCATGGTGAATCTTCAAACCAGGGGGGTGCGTCCACTTCTTGCTCGGCCAGGGCACACTCTAATTCTCCTCTGACACATCTAGCTTCTTGTCTTGGGGTGCAGTTTCTCTAAAAAACCCTCCCAGGATTCACAGGGGCAGTTTTATTTGCATATACAAATGCATATGCATTTGTCCTGGTCGCAGCAGAGGTATTCCTGCTGCAGGAGGTAGTTACAGAGAACAATGACAGGGTTATCTGGGCATGAGTTGCTTCTTTTCACATTTTAATGAGGTAGGAAAATGCTGCCGGGCAACTTTCCTTCAGGGCAGTTTCCCTCCGTCCTCAAACTTGCTGGGGTGTGGGAGTTACCTCTAGCCGGGAGGGGGTCAGGCGCTTTCAAGGGACAGCAGCCTCACCCCAGCTATGGGGTTCTCTGCAAAAAGGAAAAAACCCCATTTTTCTAAAAGGCTGGGTGACGGCACAAATTGGGAGGAGGGGGGGTTGCATTCTCAGAGCTCTTTTAATATGCTAATGCGTTCTCTGTGTTTTCCTCTGGGGGGATGGTGCGACTGTCTTGCTATGGGGCTAGGACAGGGATAGCCCAGCCCCCTCCAGGACCGGGAAATTTGTTCATAACAGCATCACCCCAGCTATGGGGTTCTCTGCAAAAGCCTGTTTTTCTAAGAGGCTGGGTGACAGCATGAATTTCAATGGGGCAAGGGGGTTGCATTTTGAGCAATCACCTAACTAGTACTCTTTTAATACACTAATTCAGGAATGTAGGTGCTTCGCATTCTTCTCTGTGGGGATGGGGCAGCTGTCTTACTATGGGACCCGGGACAGGGATGGCACACACACCACCCTACCATCCCCCCGACAGGGGGTTCACCCATCCCTGGGAAACGCCGGGGTCCCAGTGGCTCCCTGTTTGCTCTCTTCGGAGCCCGGCCATTGTTCCCACCAGCAGACATAAGCCCGTTACATCCCGGGGCCACAGCAGCAACAAGGACAGCCTCTGGAGCACTCATACCCACTGAGAATTCGTTCATAACAACCACCATGCTGGCAAAACAGCAGACGCAGACACTGCTAAGCTTATTCCATCTTAGCAAGGGCAAAACCTGCGTGCAACAGGCCTGTGCACTGCTTTAATGTAACATCAGGCCTGGCACAGGTACATTGCTTCACAAGACTGTGTTTTTACAATATCTGAGCTTATCTCTCTTCCCTCCACAAGTAGGCCCAAGCATATGGGGAAATGCACTTAAGTCTTTAACAGCCTGTTACCTTCTTTGAGCAAATTTCTCTCAGCTGGAAGAAAACAACCTAAAGCAAACACACATAAAATTTTTCACACTGATTAATTTTAGGATCTCTAAGGGACAAGGTTGGCCTTTGAGGGACAACAATCGTAGAAACAACTTTGTCGTCACCTATCTGTTTTTAACCTTTTCCTTCCAACACCTGTCCCTATAGTGAAACACTTTTAATGTTAAACAGTAAATTAACAGCAATACCAAAGCCAGGACACCCTGTACAGGTGTATCTGATTGCAGTCTTAGAAGACTTCTTCTAATCTTTTTATAGAATTAGCCTTCCTTTCATTAGTATCACCAAAATGACTTTCAAAGGAGTCACTGTGTTTTTGGACTGCTATTCTGTAAATAAACCCAGCAGAAGTACAACAGCCATCAGGAGCAGCATTCAAGAAAACGTTTACATATCACACGTTTTGAAGCAGCACCTTCTGAGACACTAATTTTGAAGCTTTGAGAAAAGCTAAGGTTACAGTTAACAATAGATGTTGCTGGTTTAGCTGAAATGAATAGATAAGCTTTGCTGAAATCAGTTAAAAGTTAGAGGATGGTTAAAAGAAACCGGATTTAAGATAAGCTACCACGGATTTAATAACTCATTGCTTGTCAAACAGAGAATCTAATCAGTACAACACAAGACCTCCTGTTTCCAGAAACCCACTGAAATAGTCCTGGAAAATAGGAAACAGGGAGTTCTACCATCCATTAATCACATCTGCATTGAAAAGGTTGAAAGTTTAGAATGAAGAAGACTCGTTTTACTTCCTCCTTTTGGTGATCACGCCTCACAAAAAGACCACCGCATGCTTAATAGCCTTTGTGTCAATTAACATATGAAGCGGAGAAGAGGAGGTGACAGGGGTATGAATATGCATTTGTATTTTGTGTATTCAACATTTTTGTAAATAAAAGGCTTTGTAATTACCTGTGATCTTTGCAGTGCGCATTAGGGAGCTATCCCACGAGCTGCCCGGCATAGCAATAAACATACACTTTCTAACTTTAACTGTTAGAGAGTTTTTTGTCCGTCACAGTTGAATATTGATATTAGATTGATATTCATATTTTAATAAATCACTTCCATTTGTAATGAATGAGCATGGTTCATGCTAAATTGTAACAATATATATACTCAATATCACTTACTATCAACAGGTTAGTATTGCAACTTTATATTTAATCGACATTAGCAGAATTAGTAAAACTAACTTCAGATAAAGGTGTAGTGTTAGAAGAGGCCCCCCCCCTCTTTTTCCTTGGCAAAATACCATGAGAAAACAGGACATTAGACCAAGAGCAGTTAGTAAGGGAGTAGTGTCCTTGAAGATGCTAAAAAGGGGTTGAAAAGAATCCAGGAAAACTAAGATAAGGCCAGATGTTACTTTTTGGCTATATCTAATAGAACTTAAGTATTTAGTTGTATAACACTAGCTTGGCACATATGTATAACTTGCAAGGTCAAACAAAGGACATACAAGGAAGACGAGTAGCCTTCCTCGCAGCGACCACCAAAAGGAGTCAGAAGGCCCTCAAATAACAACTGGAGCATGCGCAATGAAGAAGGTGATGCAGACTTCAAGAATCAAAACTGGGAGGAGACAATCGAAGATGTGTTAGAAATGAGACGCTTCACACAGCCAATATATCAAGCAGCAATTTAATAATTAATTAATTAACGTGATAAAGTGTGAACAAAGGCAGCGCTGGGTACAGTGGTAGGGGTTTTCCCTTCCGACTGCACACCCATTGCTGGACTTGCTGATATTTTATTTGCTATATTCATGCATATTCATAGGCTTTCTCAGCAGTTTCCATTTCTAGTTTTAACGTCACAATTCAATACTTAACAGCCATAAATCTATAGATTGTCCTGTATAATTCTATAGACCATTGTGATCTATTTTGATATTTCAATACTCCAGGATGTACATCCAGGATATGTTTTCCCAGGTGGTGGGATTTGGCTTCCAGATGTGGGGGTCCCATCTCTATTCCCAGGTCCATCAATCTCAGATAGTGATATCCAGTTTCGTTCTCCAGGAGCCATAAATCAGTGAGCTGAAGTCTTGTCTTTGTGTCCAGGATGTTTTCCCACCTTCTGTGAAGGCCTGAGCCCCCTCCTTACTTCCTTCTTTTGTCTAAAAGCCTTTTTACATTCTAAAACTATAGTTAAAAATTCTTTAATGCAAAGCAAGCTTCTAAAGTTATAATTAAAAGACACTTATTACAGAATACCTTGAGACTTATAATAGATAATTGCAAGCAAAGGATTTATTCAAAAACTTCCTTCCATGCTTTCCTCAGTTGTTTATTAGAACTCATCTTTATAACTGGTCATGTTTCACAACTACAATTACACAGATTTTCTTCATTTCCCTGACACGAAACATAACTTTGTATTTCACAGATGGGAAGAGATGGGGTGATGGGGGTGTTGGCTACAGTATAAAAGTATAGATAAAATAGGCTTTGATTCATACATAGGGTAGGGTCCTGAATCCTGCACATGTACCCTGGCCTGACCAGCCTGCCTTTTGCTCATGCTTTATCGGACTGGGTCCATTCACTGCTAAATTATTTTTAAAAAGAATAGAATACATTTTTATTTGAATGTATCCATTGACTTAATTATGTTCAACTTGTTAGAAATGAGACGCTTCACACAGCCAATATATCAAGCAGCAATTCAATTTAATAATTAATTAATTAACATGGTAAAGTGTGAGCAAAGACAGCACGCTGGGTACAGTGGTAGGGGTTTTCCCTTCCGACTGCCCACTGATTGTTGGACTTGCTGGTATTTTATTTGCTATATTCATGCATATTCATAGGCTTTCTCAGCAGTTTCCATTTCTAGTTTTAACGTCACAATTCAATACTTAACAGCCATAAATCTATATAATCCTATAGACTATTGTGATCTATTTCGATATTTTAATACTTCAGGATGTACATCTAGGATATGTTTTTCCAGATGGTGGGGTTTGGCTTCCAGATGTGGGGGTCTCATTTCTATTTTCCAGGTCTATCAATCTCCAACAGTGATGTCTACTTTCCCTCTTCAGAAGCCATAAATCAGTGAGCTGAAGTCTTGTTTTCGTGTCTAGGATGCTTTCCCACCTTCTGTGAAGGCCTGGGCCTCCTTCTTACTTCCTTCTTTTGTCTAAAAGCCTTATCTAAAACTACAGTTAAAAATTCTTTAATGCAAAGCAAGCTTCTAAAGTTATAATTAAAAGACACTTATTACAGAATACCTTGAGACTTATAATAGATAATTGCAAGCAAAGGATTTATTCAAAAACTTCCTTCCATGCTTTCCTCAGTTGTTTATTAGAACTCATCTTTATAACTGGTCATGTTCCACAACTACAATTACACAGATTTTCTTCATTTCCCTGACACGAAACATAACTTTGTATTTCACAAATTCAATTAAAATTTTGCTGCTACATTTCAATTTGGATGTTTTGGGACCTTTTCATTTATAACACATTCTCGCTGCCGCTGCCCTGCCCTGCTGTCCCCAGCGCGGGGCGCCGGCGCTCGGCCCCGCGGCGCAGCTCCCAGCAGGCAGCGCGGCGCGCGGCCGCGGGGCGCCGGCGCCGTCAGTCCCGCGGCAGTTGCCGCGGAGCAGGGTTGGGGATCGCGCCGGGCCGGCGGGGCGGTGAGTGGGAGCAGCCGATCCTCCTTCGGGCACGGCGCGGCCGGAGCTGCTCAGGGGGATGTGGCACCGTTTTCTGCAGTAGGCTGTCCCCAGGCGGGGAGCGGGCCTGTCCCCAGCCAGGGAGAGGGCCTGCGTTGGAGCTCCTGAAGAGATAATGTCAGGCCCATGAGGCTACTCGCGCGCAGCTCGATACCCGTGGGAAAGGCAGTGCCTCGCCGCTTTACTCAGAGCAGCCCGAGAGGCCTTTTCGGTTGCAGAATCTGTTTTGTACGTAAAAGCCGGGAGGTGGCCGCTGGATTCAAGCGGGAGGTTTGTTTCCTTGCGCGAGTATAGGAAAATAGCAAGAAAAGCATCATGTGGAAGACTCATGAAATCCTGAATCCACATTGAAACAATTAAATGTCGTAATTTTTAACATTTCCCTAGAAACCCCTTCCCTAGAAGTGCTTCCTACCCCCACTGGCTAAGTACTTTTGAAAATTTAAGTGTTCCATCTTTAGTTTTGCTACTGTGGAATGATGCTGGGGCAACAGTTCGCTTCTGTGAGTTATAACAAAATTCAGGCCTAAAGCATGAGGTTTGATTCTCTAGTTTTAAGTATTCGTCTCATTTAAGGCTGGTCTCGCATAATTCAGCAAAGTCATATCTAGTGTTATGTAATTTATCAGATGGTGATAAAAACATTACATAGTGCAGTATATAAGAAAGTTAAAGTTTCTTGAACTCCAGTAACTATAAAGTTCTTGCTTATACCTAACTGGAAGTTCTTACAGGCTAATTCTAGAGACATGGAAAAATTTTCTCTCTTTGTCTATGAAGTTCTTTTATTTTTGATTAACAAAAGTACTGAAGTGACTGAATGGTAACTTTTCTTGGAAATAAAACCTGATTTAAATTTCTGAGGTTCAGCATAGCATCTGGATCTGTCTAGGTATCAATTATTATTTTATTCTAAATTTTAGTGATGAAAAACCAAAAGATTGAAAGCAAGATAGGCTTGTTGGAAACTGAACTTCCATTAATCATTTTTGTTCCTTTAAGATAAAGCCATATAGAGAGTAGTTTATGATAGAGGGCTTTGCTCATAGAAGAAAGACATCACTTAGGCAGTAGTTTTGATGATAAAATTAGGAGATATTTCATGAAATGTCTGTGGATTATACTATGGCACTTCTCTCCTCTGATGCAAGTCTTTTTAACATCACTGTTAATATGCCAGTGGATTCCTAGATATTTTTGGATTTGTTAAGGATTTATATCAGCTGAAGGGTATAATAATGTGGGGGGGAAAGGCCATCCTAAGGACTTCATATTCCTTTCCATGCTGTTTCAGCATTCCTTAATTCTCTGGTCAACATTTAATTTTCAGCACTGGAAGACAAGAAAGAAACAGCAGCATCTTCATATATTACACTGATTAATACTTTATTAATTCTTTCCTAGTCTCACTTTGCCATGTAGCTGAACTTTCTGTTGTCTGAAAAAAAGAAATGTGTTTGGATTTATGAGTGTCATTCATAGGAGTGTCTCTATTTTAAAAGTGATTTCTCGTAGGACAGTGATTGAAAGAAGACTTGGAGATTGGCAGGTAACACTGGAATGCCTCTATAACCCCCAGCACCTCATTTCAGAGTCCCATTCAGAATGTGGAAGATGGCATTACTCAACCTACCAGTTGATGCCTTAAGTTTTGGCCTGACTTAAAATGAACAAACAACAATAACAAAACAAATAAAACAAAACAAAAAACCACAATCAAAGAAAACCCTACAACCAAACACACACAACCCCCCAAAAAACAAAAACAAACTAACAAAACAAACAAACAAAAACTAACCCAGAAGAACCCCCCTTAGGTCCTTCTCTCATATCCACTTGGAAATATGCCCAAAGATTTCTAAAGACAATAGCTAAAAGCTAATATATTCTGCATGCATTAAATACAATTGGAGCTACCGAATAACCAAGTAAGCATATTTTGTGCATGGATTAAAAACAGCATGATGTTAAACTTGAAGGTTTTGATTGTCCTCTGAGGAATTCAGTTGAGATAGGAGCATTTACAGTAATGTATGAATCTGTCATTACTTTTGCCATCTTTTTATATGATGTTTTGTAGTTCATTCTAGTCTCACAGTTTGAATTCAGATGGAGAAGCATTTGAATTTTGTTATTCCTAGGTAAGCCATGCCTGTTTCAGCTGATGAAACTATGGGGAACCTGGCTGTGAGAGATACAGTCGCAGCTCCAGCTGGAATTGAAGGATTACAAGGTTTGTACCAGGTGCTGCTTATTGCAATTACAGATTTCGATCAGTGGCTTCCTTAGCTTCTTTCTAAAAATGTTTCACTAAATGAAGTTCAAAATCTGGGTTAAATTTGGAAAGGTACTGTGACATATTCTATGTTCAAGTTGGTTGTTAATAAGAGAGAAGTGTCTGTGAGATACTAAAAACTGGAAAACTCATCAAGCTATAGTGTTCATCCTTCCAGAAGGAAAGAGAATGCTTTTTTGCTGAATTTAGGACATGGTCAGATCCATTTAACAAAATGGGAACCAAAAGCACTATGCAATTCTTACATGTTACTCAGCTGCTATTAGATTGGAACTGCTGGGCTTAGTCTTGTGTTTGAGTTCGTTTTCACAACTGTGAGTTTATTCTTTCAAGCTTCAGGAAAGTATGCTTACTTTGAAACAGATTAGAAAGCATCTTAATGGTAATGCTCATCCTGTTTTTTAATTAGTATGCTTGAGCATTCCTGGTTGCTTGCTAAATTGGTATCTTTGCATTGCCTGGTAGGTAATCAGTTTGCTGCATCATTTGAACTATGTTTTTTTCTAGTCTCTGAGAGAAAGGAAAAAGGATGTGATTAACTTGCTAAAGTCTGAGGAAATCAATCAATAGACTGAAACAAGTGTAAAATATCATATTACTTGAAAATTTTCGTTAATTTTTTTTCAGAATTTCAAAGTGAGTTAGACTTTGAATTATATGTTGTAGAATATATGGAAGGTAATTTAAAATTGCCTTGGTTTGGGTAGAATCATCATCTACACAGAACGTAAAAGCTCGACAAATCATATCACGAATCAGTCGAGAGGAACTGGAAGATAGATTTCTTCATCTACGTGATGACCACATCCTACTCAAACAGCATGCAAATAAGCAAGAGGAGAAAATTAAAAGGTATGGAGTTTAATACTTTTATTTTAACTCACACAGTACCTTTTTGGCCCTTTAAAGCATCATCAACAAATTAAAAATCATGCTGATTTCTCTCAGAGCTTGTTGGTTTCATATCTTATTTTCTTTGTGTTAGAGCCAGGATTTAATACATGGGAGTCACAATTTCGTGTTTGGACTCAGTGTTTATTAATTCTTATCTATATTACAGTCTCTCAAGCCGTGAGCTCTAACTAGCAAGTTAGAAACTGGAGATGTCTCCAACTTCTTCCAAGGTTGTTTAAGCACTATTCACCCAAGAACGAGGTGACACCATATTTTTGACCCAATAATTGACTATCCAAGGCACGCAATGTGGACCTATTTCACCTAATTAGAAAAAAAACGCCCAATACCAAGAAGAAGAAGGTGAAGAAGAAGGACTTAGACAATGCCCAAAATCCTTCATCTTGCCCCATATATATTACTAGATACTAGAATCTTAAATCTTACGTTTTTCACCCTGAGATCACACAATACTATTCAAACTACACCCTCACAACCCCAGTGCTATCACTCAATTTCAGAAGCCTATTCTACGACCTCAAGTCAAATGTAGTGCTTGCTTGAGGGTCAATATCTTTTAGAACAGAAAGCCTGAAATTTTCAGCCTCCACCGTTCCAACAAGAGTACTTTTTAGTTCAGTAGCAAAAATCACCAGTGAACGTGATTTTTGTATTGATTTCTAGTTTTCTCTTGAGTATGTGAGATGGTGTCTGCAGTGACCTCTATTAGATCTCCATGTACAGAGGTACATCAGAGATGATACCTTGGATTTCCAGGTGTGCTGGTGGAGTGTTCTGGGAATTGGAGAGCAGGCTGAAGAAGCCTAGTGGTTCATCAGGCATTTCATTCTAGAATCAAAATGGTCTATACAGAGAGATTCTGCCCCTTTTTTTGGTCCCTGTCTGTCTTTCAAGAAGTTGAGCAGCATCTAGCTTTTCATTGGTGAATTAGCACTAAAATGTCTTTATAATCATTGCTCCTTTATTCAGTGTAATTGATAGCTTCGTGAAGAAGTCCCAAGTAGCATAGGGAGCACAGTACCCAATTTGCCCACTAATAATACGAGCAACTTTAGGCTGATTATTAAACTTAGTATGCTAAGATTTATGTGCTTTGCCAGGACTTAAGTATGGCAGCAAACTGAACTGCACTGTGAAGAACTGTTTGTAGTGTTAGGATATTGCAGGAGGGCTGAACTCTATGACTCTGTATTTGCATTGTGCTAATTGTTAAGAAAGTCTTTCTGCATCTAAGCCAGTTTCTGGTGAGGAGCTAATTAATTCATGAAAGGGTAGTTGAAAACATTGCCTATTTCATGCTTTAAAGTCCAAAACATTATTTTCTTTAGACTCAGTATTCAGTGAGTCACAGTCCAGTTGGCCAGCATTACATAATTTCCATCTTTTCTGTCAGGCTGTTGCCAAATACAAGATCGTAGATTAAATTAATTGTTTCATTATTTCAAATGACAGTTTCATGTTTCTGTGCACAGGAAATACCTCTCATCATCCACTTACACCAGGTGGATATACATATTGTTCAGCAATGTAAATGTGTCCTTCCTTTACTAACCTTAAATGATAAGCCATAGGAAACTTATTTGTCAGTGCTATAAGGCAGATTGCTGCTCAGTGGTTTCAGTTATCTTCAAGGAGTTCATCACAGCCAACAATAGTTACATTAAAACTTGACATTTATTATCAAGGTTCTGTGCTGAAGTCTTCACAGTGGTCATGTTCCTTTCAACAGAATATTTTTTATGCTGACTTTTCAAATTATTTTTTGTATTTTTTGATTGTTTTCCCCAGAATGACCACCAAGTTAATACGGCTTGTTAATGATAAAAGAAAATGTGACCAGGCTGGCTGTGGACCCAAGCAGCTGGGTCAGGCTCTGGAGCTGGAAGAAATGATTGAGCATTTGCGAGAAAGAGTTCGTGAGCTTGAGAAACAAAATGAGAGCCTCCGCAACAAACTGATTTCAGCTAAACAGCAGCTCCAGATTCAAGGCCATAGACCTTGTCCGTACAGCTCCGTTCAATCTCGTGTGAATACTGGTCTCAGAAAAGAGAGTGAGGTTGCTGGCATGCCAGAGCACACCAAGAAAGGTATAATTCACATTTGTTAAAAACAGCAAACTCTTTGATTGCTCTTGAAACCATGAGTCTAAATTTCAAAACGTTTTTTAGTCCAGATCAGAAAATATGCAGAGCAATTATCCAAAAATAAAATGCCTGGAAAAAATAAGGATAGTTTAGCTGTCTCTGAGGTATTAAGAAACAAGAACACGCCACAAATAATAATTATAGCTTCCTGTATCTGCTTTTTGTTTGGCTGATTTAAAAATACTATGGAAAACGCATCGAAAAGTCCTAATCGGGTATGAATGTTCTGTAAATACTTGCTTTCTTTACTGAGTGCAGCCATCTAAGAAGTGGCTTGATTTGAACAAAAGTAAACCAAAAATACATATATTCTAGGCATATATATATATATGTATACACACACACATATATATGTATCTCTCTCTCTATATGTATCACAATGTCTTAAAATAACACTTCAACATTCAACATAGGTCAAGTTAATGCAGCAAACTAAGTTTTTTTCAGACATTTTGGGAAACTGCTGGTGTCATTGTACCTTGAACCTAAATGATGCAGTTCTGGGGACTCAGGGTTGGCTGTGTTAATGCTGTCTTTGAAATGAAATGTGTTTGGTCCCACCTCAAAACTTGGTTAATTTCTCTGTGCTAAAAGTAGGAGAAAAATGTGGAGAAACCATTGCATTTGCTCCTAAAGTAACAATTCTTTCTTAATTGCTGACTTCTTCACCATGGGCTTAGAATGCTTCTAAACAACACAAGAAAATTATCTGCACTGCTACTAAAATATGGTCCTAACAGTTGCATGTCTGGGTGAATGACACTTGTGATTTTGCAAAGAAAATGCTGAGAAAAAGTGATTACAAGTCCATGTTCCTGTCTGATAATACTGATATTTCTCTTCTTTGAAGACACAATCTCTGTTCTCTGCCTTTGAAAGTAAAATCTTCTAAAAAAACTTTCAGGACGTTTTTAACAGTTCGCTTTAACACTGTTCTGCATTGCCCATCCTTCAGATTTTACAGCAGCGTATGTTGTGCATACTGTGATTATTTCTTTCCTTGTGATTTGATGTAAAAATACTTTTTATGACATCTATATAGAAGTTGCAATTGTTTGTACTTTATAAAGATACAGTTAAAAGTTAAAGCTTTGTTAAAAGCTTTTTCGTTCAACAAGTCAAAAATTTATCTTTTTTTTTGGCTTTCAGGAATGAGATTTCAGAGTTTAGAAGTGAGATCGTCTGATGTTGTGCTTCCCAAATATGGACAGGGTCTGCTCGAGGGTTCAAGGGCTGAAATCAGAAATTTGTATGATTTTCATATTACTTATTTTTCTGTCATTATAATTCTTAGAACTTACAGTTTTCTTGAAGAAAAAAGTGTATCTTTTAAGCAGTTTTTACTTCAGAAAATAAAATAGTTGTTTCTGGCAAAAATAACACTGGTAGCAATGCAGAGATGTTTTATGATAAGGAAAACAGGGAATCAGGGATTTAGAATGCAAAATGTAGGTACATAAGAATTTGGCTACAAGTTAAAACTGGTCTCCAGTAGTGAGGCTCTCTTTGCTAGGGTGTAGTGCCTGCCTTGTTTGTTATGGGTCAAAGCTGACAAAAGAAGAAAGAACCTTAGCTGCCGACGTAAGTTCTAAAATGTGCACCACCATACAGGTGGTGACTCTGTGAATGAGTTTCACTTATGCATTTAAGTTTCGTTTCTAGAGGCAGACAGATTTTACTGGTAAGCGCAAAAAGCACAGTATTGGGATAGTTATATAAAATGATTCTGATTCACTTTTGCATTTTGAAGTTTGGTTTGTAATCCAACTCCACATTTCAACTGGAACTGAAGCTTAGGAAACTCTTACAACATCCTTGATGTACAGATTACATGAAAATAGAGAGGTGTTATATGGAAAAGGTAGTTAACATCTAATTTAAAAATATTGAAGTCTGATTAGAATATTTTTCTTCTCTGAATTGTGTGTTTAGAACCTGCGTTTTTTAAAAGCTGTTTGTTTATTTCCATAGTGATTTACTTAAATCAGATTATTGATTACATTCTCTGTATATGCTAAATTTCCAATTAATGGGGAAACTAAGTTTAGAAATATATGGATTAATGTGCACTCATTTGTTTTGTGCTTGAAATTTTATAAACACAAAGATTAACTGGAATCATAGAAAACAATTGTACAGAAATATTCCTATAGATTTCTTTTAAATTGCATTTACTGGGTGAATTCCACTATTTAAAGCACATCTTTTGATTTTCTTCTTTATTTTTTTGAGGGGGAAGTTTAGATTTTTCCCATCTCAGAATAACAGCTTAAAAATCTGTTGAAGATCTAATCTTTTGATAGTTAATAATGGTGTTTTGCTTTTGAGAAACCATTTATGCTAATGGTTAGAAGGAGGATACTCCTAAGACAGAGTATAAGAAACCATGAACAGCGTTTTAGTGAGGTTCTGCTAAATATTATTCAGTCCGCAGAAACATTTATTTTCAGAGATGTGTTGTGCTTTCATAGCAATTTAAACTCATAAGCCTGTCTTGTGATGTATGTTAATAAGAAATACAGATTTTGCTGAACACTTAAAAGTGTGGCTTACTTGAGTACTCTTTTTTTTTTTCCCTTTGAAAAAATAAATAGCTGGTTTTGGAATGTAGAATGCTTGTACTTGCAGGGAGACAGTCATTGAGTCCCAAAGGAAACAAATTGAGGAACTAGACCATGCCAGAGAGATTCTTGGCAGTCAGCTAAGAAGGAAAGAAAAGGAAATTGAAGAGTCCACCTTACGGCTGAAAGAGCAGGGTACAGCAAGCCAAAGGTATTGTGAAAAATCAAAATCTCCATGGTGGAAGGGTTAGAAGAGCTGTGTCATAATGTTTGTAGGTAGCTGTGGAAGTTACTACTTCTGTAAAGACATATGGGCCTTATTAATTTTTGTCTGGTGAAACAAAGTCATAAAATGTTTTGCCAAATAGCATGGATAATTCTAAGGAGGGAAATAGTTACAATAAGAAGTTACAATGTTTTTTCATAGATAAACAAAAAAGTCCATAGTTTCCATTTTAAATAATTCTTTTCCAGTTGATACAGGTTCAATTGAGTTCAAGTCATAGAATTTTAATCACCTATTTTTCCTTCACTTCAATTCTTATGAAATTTTAGGTGTAGGTTCATAGTGGACAATTTAATGTTCTCTACTACTCAGTAATTAGGAGTCCACAATTAGTAGAAAAATACTGGCTCTGCTGTTCCAGAAAATGTTGAGACAAATTCAAATCTTTAACACTGTTTTAGTATTAGAGAGCAACATTACTTTATTCACATACTCGGCTGTTTTTCAGATATCTAAGCTTTGTAGCCCCTTCACTTGCTCCAGCATGGCATTGTGACAATTTGTCCAGCATGTCTAAAATACACAAATATTGAAAGAGAAATTGCCTTTTCAGATATTGAAAATTTATTCTGATTTTATCATAATTTATATTAATAAAAATCCCAATTAGTTCCTCCTCTCATACTTGGGGAAGTAATAGGGTTTAGATGCACCATTTGAAGTAAAGAAAAACTAAGTAAATATTTTTTAAATTTTTGAATTATTTTAAACATCCTTTCTAATAAACAGTACAGGCTCAAAATAATCTTAGAATTGTAAGACTATCTACATAAATATTAAATGATTTTCATGTAATTAAGACACACCTGCAGCTTGGTTGAATACCAGACTTAAGATATTATAGTCTAAATTGTTAACTCCCATTTTATTTACAGTATTTGATAAGTGGAAATTTCACAAAATACTGGCACCGAGTACTTTGGATGGTGGAAGAGAGGGAAAACAATCTCTCTAGGCATAGGATTGTTTTCTTTTTCTGTCATATACAGTTTTATACAATAAACAAAGATTTATATGTATTGATTGAAGTTGCTGTGTCATCAAACAGTAGAATGTTTATTTTACCTAAACTCTCTAGTGTGAATTACAGAAGAGCAAATTAATGTGGGTATTATATACTACATCTTCGAAGTATGTGTTTATGATGCAGTTGTTTTTAATTTTGAAGACTAAACATACAGGACAATGTGGAAATGATCAAGGTCCGTAAACAGCTGGCTGAGAAAAGCAATGCTCTTTCAGCAATGGAAGGAAAATTTCTCCAGCTTCAAGAGGTAATTGCAATTTGATCAGTAACATTCTTATACTCTTATCACGTAAGCATGCTAGACAGAAGAAAAGTTATACACAGGCCTTGATTCTAAGTCAATACTGAATACATTAAAATGAACCATACCCTTCATTACACTCAAACTACTCCAGATGGAGTAGGGATTTTTAGTCTTAATCTTTTTCAGCAGGGTCTAGCAGGTCTTAGTGATTTCATTTGCAAAGTCATACCAAGCAGATTATGAAGAATGAACTGAGTTGTCTGGCTATGGAAAGAGCTCTCTCATGATTTAAAGAGAGGACTTTGACTTAGATGTACTAATTTACCAAAAAGGAGTACCAAGCTCCCTCCACTTTATTACTCTTTGCTGAAGCTTGGGCCGTTTGGCTCTCCTCTTCTAACATTAGGATTTAACTTCTGCTCATATGTTCATGGAAATTATTTTAGAGGGGTACTTTAATTATTTTCCCTAAAAAAGAGCAGTTTCATGAATATATCTCCACAACAGGCAATTCCATGGTAGATTATCTGTAGGTTTTTATTATACAGCTTTTCTCTGCTTTTCGCTGTATGTATTTGGAGAACTGCATGTGCATACAGACGTGGTGTGATAATACCTTGGAAATGGGAGCGATCCTGTAACTGGGAATCCTAACTGTAATAGAGCTTTATAAAGTATCCAGCCTTATGAAGTGGAAGCACTGAGTATCCTTATAAACTGTTACTTCTGTCTGCATATTTTTAGCATGCTAAGTAACACTTGGGCCATTAGATTTTTGTTTGATTCTTTTTTTTGCCCATGTTTTTCTGTTTCTACATTTTGTTTTGCTTTGCCTCCCTCCTCTTCTTCAGTGTAGTTCCTGTATCTTCTCTGCCTAACAGAAAAAGTTTAGCATGGTTTTTTGTCTTCTTTCTCTTTAAGAGATCTAAAATTTAAAACAGAGATAGTTTAACTCTACAATTTAAATTATCTCTATATTATATATTATATATAAAAATAACTAGTTATAAAAATAGCTATAAAAATAACTCTATTTCTTTTTCTTAGACTGGCTGCTAATATTGTTTATTCTCTATGATTTTTATCTTCTGAGAAATGAGATATGAAAGGCTGAAGATCAAGCTGGGGACAGATTTTTCATGGGTTTTTTGTTTGTTTCCAGTCTGTACAGATTGCATGTGAACGTAAACAATTTTTACAGGATTAACATTTAGCTTCTCCATTTAACTACTTTGTAGGAATATTGTATGGAAAAAAATGAAGCTAGCTTCTGTCTGTCTAAAAGCATTGAACATTAACTATATTCACGTATGTATTTGGCATAAATTATCATCCAGTGATTTTATGAAACAGGAGATTGGGCTTTCGACTACTTTGTCTCAAATCATAATTTGAATGTGATGTACATTTGAATTTTTAATGAGTGAGGCTTAATTACAGGATTGTGGAATGTAGGCAATATAGTATTAACTAATATTGTGGAAATAGAGGCTCTATCAATATCCTCCATTTAATTTTAAAATTGGTTAAATGTGCCTTACTATAATCTATCAAAGTAAATGAAAATGTAAAGGAAATCAGAAATCTTGTTGAAATCTTCTAGCTGGTAAATAGGGCTGAATGCTTGAGGGTTGTGAAAGTCACCTTCTGCTGGCCATGGGAAGTGAAAGTTAATTTCAGTTACTTAGTTCAAGAATGTGTCTTGTCAATCACATTGAGAACATCTACTCAATAGCACCTTGAGAGCCCCCTGTTCAAATACACTATGTGGGGACATTCTGCTAGGTCTGATTTTGATATTCCTTCCTTCCTTTTCACAGAATCTAAAGAACTTGAAGACCAACCATGATGCTTTATTAGCAAAAGGTGATGAACTGAATGTTCAGCTTAAAGAGGAGCGGTTAAAGTCCTTCCATCTTCAAAAAGAATTGCAGTTGGTAACTATTTCAAACAGAAGGACAGAAGAGGTGAGATTGTGTTGAAGAGATTTTGAATCTGTTTGAGGTACATATAGATAAGGGAAGAGTTAACGATGGGATACATTTTTATTGTGGAAATGTGAATAGATGTTTCAAACACATTTAGAAGACTGACCTAGTGATCCATATACTAGTGATATGTATACTAGTGATATATATGCTTTTACCCTATTAGAAAGAAAAGAACAGGGGCTGCTGCTTGCATTTGATAGACTATCAACCACACCTGATCCTTGTGCCACACAGTCACTGCACAAGTGTTTGGACAGTATTTGAGGTTAAAACATAGGATTTCGTATCAGTTCTGATACTGAGAAAGTGGTTTGTCAACTGAAAGAAAATCATACTTGGTTTATTGATAACAGTTTTTTAGTATTCTTTCAACCTGATTTAATTCCAGTACAGTATAGTGTTATATCTCATTTAGCAGTTCAAATCAGTTACTTCTGTTTCTTTGTCTAGAGGCTCTCAGACTAATGTCATCCACACTTAGGGCTAAAAATCAAGTGGTTTATTCCTCATTCTGTTCAATGCATGAGGAGTAAGAGTCTGCAAGCTTACTTGGTTTTTTGTTACATTTTGTAGTAAATTTAGTTTTACCACGTGGTTTACCTATTTTAAGTGTATTTGCATGAACCAAATTTACCAAGATTATAGATACTTCCTCCAAACCATTAAATTACTGTAATGCATATAGGTATCTTCTTAGTATCTCATAGCTTTAAAGTTAGGTCTGCTTTAGTGAATATTTTGAAAGCAAGGATGTGTTGTTTATAATATCAGTAATACACCTAGACTTTTAGACTTTTTTATACTATTTTGCATGTATACTCTGAGATTGGCTCTGTTGGTTAGAGCAGGGTGCTAATAATGTCAAGGTTGTAGGTTTCATCCCCAAATGGGCTGTTCACTTAAAAGTGGGACTTTATGATCCTTGTAGATCCCTTCCAGCGCAGAATATTCTGTGATTCTGATTTTGTATAAAAAGAACAAATAGCTTGACAATGCCTACAAATAATGAACTATTTGTCTTCACACATTTATTGTAATTTTCTTTTGTGCTGTGCATCAAATGAAACCTCCTTCTTCATTTTAGTTGCAGGAAAGAATAAATGATCTAGAAAAAGAGAATGAACTCTTGAAGGAAAACTATGATAAGCTGCATAACAGGTAAGTTATGGTTTCTGTATATAAAAAAATTAGGTTCCTGTCCTGTTGAATAGGTCTTCATACACTCTGTGCTGGAATGTGCATATTGAGTGTTTGTGCACACACGTAAATATGTTCATGCTCCAGTTTATCATATCAATAAGCATAAATGGAAATATTCATGGTACTCTGCCTGTATTTCATCTGTCCTGTTGAAATGGACCAACTTGTTCTAATACTCTTGAAACAGTAGGTTACTACTTTAAAAAATATAACTAAAAATACGTAGGAGTCACTTTATTTTGAACATAAATGAAAGAAGTTCTTACTTGAATTTTTCATTATTTTCTTCACAGTTTTTGTTGAAAGAAGAATTCATCTAGATAGATATATATTAATTTAGGTTTATTTTAGGTTTTGGAATTGTTTTTTGTTGTTTTTTTTTAACAAAGGGGTGTTTAAATTTCTGTCTTAAGTTCTTCCAGCACTTGACTGTGAACCTATACAAAGTCTGATATTTGACAGCTTTTCCACTAATTATTTTTGAGGTGTGGTTTGTTTCTTTTGTAATAGCTATCACTTCACTTCTACTGATATAGAAAATACATAATTCTAGCCAATTGCCACAAGCATATGAAAGAAAAAAATTACCTTCAAATGAGCTTTTCCTTTATTGTGAAATTGTGATTTTTTTGCACTAAAGAGGGTAGGTAATAAGATACGTCATAGAGTTAATAATTGCCTCACAAAGAAGTTAAAATGCTTGACATTTTTTCTTGTATTGAAATTATTTCTCCTCTTAAAATGTTTGGCTTGTCAGTGGGATGTCTGTCAAAAAAATACCAATGACTAAGCACAGTGGGAGTGGTATCAAATTTTGTTTCTAGTATTCTTACAATATTTCTTATACTTCTTGTACTGTTTGTGGTGAAATTAAAAATTATAGAAGTGAAAAATGGTGAGTACAAATAACTTAAAACAGTTTTTTACTTATGAGATGTAACAGCTTTATAATCGCAATACGCAGATTTTTGTATAGGGGCAGTTGATCAGTTGTCTGCCACTTAAGTTTGTTGTTGTAGATTTCTCCAAAATTTGATCACATTATAAATATTTCTGATTATGATTTCTTTTTGTCTTTTATTACTATGCAGAAAAGTAGCACATACTGACAAATAAACTTATATTTCTGTTCTAGTTAAGTCACAGAGAATTTAAGATGTTTAACTAACTAAAATTTAAATATGTTTCTGTTGCTATGCAGTAACCTTCAGTATGGCTGTTCTTTTATCTAAAATGATCTATCTTTTCATGTTGTCTCATTTAATGGGGGTTGATTCACATTTCATCATTCCATATTGTGGTTTAACCCCAGCCAGCCCCCAAGCCCCTCACAGCCCTTGCTCACTCCCCCACCAGTGGACTGGGGAGAGAATTGAAAGGGTAAATGCTGGAAAAACTGTGCAATGAGATAAAGACAGCTTAATAAGGAAAGCAAAAGCTGTATACACAAGAAAAGCAAAACAAGGAATTAATTTCTGGCTTCCCAGGGGCAGGCAGGTGTTTTGCACCTTCAGGGCCCCATCACATGTAACAGTGACTTGGGAGGACAAACACTATCACTCCAAATGTCCTCCCTTTCTCCTCCTTCCTCTCACTTATCATACTAGAAAACATTCCTTTGATCTGCTCTCCCAGCTGTGACCCCTCCCACTTTCCCACATCCCCCCAGCCCTCTCCCCAGGACGGCAGTACGAAAACCAGAAAAGGCCTTGGTTATCTCCAAGCCCTCCTCAGCAGTAAAAAAAATCTCTATATTATCATCATTGTGTTCAGCACAAATCCAAAACACAGTCCCATACCAACCACTGGGAAAAAAAATTACCTCTGCCTCAGCCCAAACCAGCACATCGAGTAACAAGAAGAAATGGATAATTTCTTTATAACCACTCTTTAATGGCTAGCTTTTTCAGTTTCCCATTTTCACAGTGCAACTCTACTACAGCTTACTTGTTGCTAGTGATGAGTACTAAGTGTCCACAGGTGCTAGATAATTAATAAATCTTTTGAATACAGGAAAAGAGGCACAAACCCATCCTTTGCTGATACTATTTTTGGGAAGTGGATAGCAGTTTTGCCAAACCAAGACAGCAGAACTGCACCTGAAAAATTTGCAAAGAACAAGTATGAATTTGTCAGTTGACTCTTATTATTTACTCTTTGTTGAGTAAAACAGTACATTTTGATAAAAGGTTTGGAGGAGTGGTTTTCATATGACCTTATATAATGCAAATCTAGCGATGCTTAAATTCCTCCAAAAGAAACAGTGCTCGCTGTGGTTGACCATTATAGTTTATCCATGTGACTTCAACTCCGATGAAACTCAATAGATGTAAAAGGCATTCTACATGAATCATAAAATTCAAGTGAAGAAAGCAACACAAGTGGACTCAATTCAAACCAACCAACATAAACATTAGGAATACATAGGCTTGAAAGAAACCTGTCTTCTGATGTGTTCTTCATTTAAACACTGAAATCTTGAAATGCTATCATTGTTGGTTTCTTAATTGGTTTATCTTTCTCTTAATAGTTTCTTTCTCTTAATGGTTTCTTTCTCTTAATGGTTTCTCTGACAGTGTAGTCTTCCAAAAAACTGAATTAGATGTAGCTACATCTTTATGTGAAATGATTGTGCCTAAAGCTAATAAGTGCACATATACTTGTCATTAAAATGTGAAAACACTTTCAGAAGTGTGAAAACTAAGGGTATTTGATACCTTTTTTGGTATGATTTGGTTGTTTCCTTATGGGACCAATGAGACCTTAGGCAGTTGTGCACACACGTAAATATGTTCATGCTCCAGTTTATCATATCAGTAAGCATAAATGGAAATATTCGTGGTACTCTGCCTGTATTTCATCTGTCCTGTTGAAATGGACCAACTTGTTCTAATACTCTTGAAACAGTAGGTTACTAGAGAGAACACGCTGTATATTTTCTGTACCTAGGCAGTACTATGGAATGATAGTGGGTGCAGTGCATTATATTTCCTGCATATTATTTTCAAAATTATAGGGGAGTAAAATATATATTATTTTACTGCAAGACTTAAAAGCATTCCTTAAGTTCATGCATACTGTAAAAGACAATCTGTGAAAGTGTAAGATGCTCTCTGCCTGGAGAAATGTATTAAATAGGTTAGGTATACTATGAGGAAACAACAAAATACAGGGAAGTAGAACCGTTTTTAAGAAAAGCACAAATCTGGTGTATAAACCCTTGCCATATACTCATGGTCTACAGTTCATGCTGTAATAGTTTTTTTTCTTTAACCTTAAGGTCATTCTTCAAGTATTTTTGATGTAACTGCACTTAAAAGTACTCAGAACCACTGCATGTAGTCACCTATCAGAGCAGGCCATTCTCTTTGAGTCCTCAGGTACAGTCTACAAGGCTCTGTGGGCTGTCCCTTCTGCAATACTTCTTTCTTCTCCTTTGGTTTTTTTTGGTTGAGGCTTGTTACATGGATCGCTGGGAGAGATCGGCTGCAAAATAGATTCCAGAATTTTTTAAAATACATTTATATATATATGTAAAATATAATATTTGTTAACTGGTGAGCTTCAGCAAAGGGAAGAGTTGAGGAACTGACTCGTTAATTAAAAAACCCCCACAGTTCATGATTTTTTCACATAATACATAACTGAATAAACCAGTTTATGGTTTGTTAAGATGGACATGTTTTTAGTCAATAAGAATGCAAGAATTGAACGACAGTAATATGAAGAGCATAGTACTCACTGTCTAAGTTATAAGAAAGCACATTACATTGCTTCTTCTTCTTACGTGCAAGGAATTATAATATAAATTACATTATATAACTACTTTTATCTCAGTCTAAGTTTCACATTTTGTTGTGGTTTCAGCAGTTCTGATTCTGTATCCATGCAGTCCTTGCAAATAAATTGGCAGTTTACAAGCAAATAATGTTAAAGGCAAAGCAGTTATTCTAATTTCTTTTCCCACTTTTTGTTATTTCTTCAAGTAGGAAGAAGATTACTTTATATGTGCTTCTTAATCAGTAACAGAATTGTTGGTTTAGAGTATGAAAAAAACTGTTGTCACTTTGTCGTCAACATTTCTTTGACCAGGCAACTGACTTCAGATTCTGCATGTCTCAGAAATTTAAAAGAAACCAGGTGGATGATTCCCAATTCTCTACGTTAAGAGGGTTTTTATACAAAACACCACTGGTTTTGTAGTTGGCACTTGCTGAAGTTTGCAGTTGTGGATTATTCTGGGTTATGCATCTGAATTCATTTCCTAGTCCCACAAATGTTGCATGCTACCAACTGTGGAGCTCTAAACTAAGGCCAGTTCCTTTGATCTTCCCACAAATCTTTCATGTTTTTTAACTGCAGATTGAGAGACCCACCTTGGTTTCAAGAGCAGCAGACCAACATATGTTTACATAACTCCTCAGCCACGATGACAGTGGTCTCTGTGCTGTTTTTTTCTTATTTTCTGCTGAAGCTAATTTCTAAAAGTTTCTCGTATAATGTATGTTTTATTGTAGTGTCTTCAGTCTGCCCCGTGAACAGCAATGGAAATCAAAGGAACAGCAACTGAAACTGCAAATTGCAAAACTAGAAACAGCTATCAAAACTGATTTAGCAGACAAAAATGAAATCCTTGACAAGATCAAAGTAGAAAGAGGTATATTTCTCAAAAAAACTAGTATTTTCTCAATATGTGAGATTATACCCATGTTGGAGTTGAGATATAGTGCCCAGGAAAGTGTAGTCTCTCTAGCTGGTGTTTTCAAAGCTGCATTTTAAGTGTATATTTGCTAAATATGCCTAAGTTATGACTATCTATTAAGTGCAAAAATTGATCCAATGCAGAATATGGGCTGAATGAGGCTCATATAATTTCAGCTGCATTCATTCTTCACCAGTTGGGTTCATATTTACTCTTTATTCAGTATTTCTTCTCTTCTTTATACTGGAAGTTCTCATGGAAAAGAGACTCCTCTGACAGTCTCTCTCAAATTATAAACTACTATTCTGTTTACTCTACAAAGCTAGATGAAGTCCATATAGGCTCTTGGTGACATTTGTCTTTCAATTTCATTAATTCAGGGGTTTTTTATATTTTCGGATATATACTGGCTTTTATTTACAGTATTGTACATTCAAAATAACACAGTTTTCTTTTCATCTAATGACTAGATTATTTCATATGTGTTTTGTTCATGCTGTAGGACAACTTCTTAGTGAATACTGACCTTGCAATCTTTATCTCAGCACTGATTACCATAGCAATATGACGTTTACGAAAGACAAGCACAGGCAGAATGTGAAAATATTTAGTTTAGAGTTGATTCTTCAGATGTGTATTTTTAAGAAATGTTTTTCTGTGAACAATTTAATGGAAGGAAGTGGGCCAACTTGTGAATAATTCTTAGGATTATGGCTTGAGTTCTGCATGTGGTTACCATTAGGATTCTCAGTAGCTCTGCTGACTTCAAATACCAGATGGAGTATTTAAACGTTTTATTTGACCACAGCAAGGGTTTTGCAAAATTAGCCTCAACTCATACTAAAATAAAGATGGCTTAAGCTACTTTATTGTGAAATTATGACATACTAATAGTTGTTACTCGTAGCATGAAAGAACTGGGATTCTATCTTCTTTCCTTCCTGTGGGCATTATGTTTAACTGCCAAGTGTTTACCATCCCTTCCCCAGGTAGCTTGATGTACTCCTAAACTGAAACACCAGCATACGACACTTCTGATTGCTATTGAATTGAGTTACTGCAGCTGGGGTAGATGTTTTGATATCCTGCTAGGCCTCTGTATCTAGGATTTGATTACAGCTCTTGTCACAATTCAACACAAAAGAACCTCATGAGGACACGGTGATGATCCAAGCAGGAAAACCCCCGAATTTATTTACAAAACTCAATTTTATACATTTCTCACGGTGCCCGTGGATTGGAGGATGGAATCCCACCTCTCAAACTACATTGGTCAAGCCAACTGCCAATCAACTTTCTCATACTTAAAAATATGTAAACGATGAAGGACAGTTAGCAAAACAAAGTTATTGCTTATAGTAGAAAGTGTGAGAAAGTAAGAATTCTGACTCCAATATGAAAGACAAATCAGAAGGCTTAGAAAAGTCTTCAAAAACAGGGTGACAGCTCTGTCTTTCACAAAATGTAGGCAGTATAACTTACTTCAGTCATGTATTTCAGAGTATCTGCCTTTGCCCCACATTTCTGTTTGAAGTTCATTAGGAGAATTGAATTTAAGGCTTGTCTTAATGTACTGCCTAGGACTAGTGTAGAAATAGTGTCGTCTACTCTTTGTAGTTTGGCATATGAATCTTTTTCCTAAACTTCTTTTCCAGGTCTAAGAAAGATGGTAAAATAAGTAAAGCCTTGAAAAGTCTTAATGCTACAGGAGAGCAGCATCTTCTTGACATTTTCCATGTCCTCCTTCTGTATTTTAGAATGACCCTGTAATTTGATATTTTAGTAGTATTTTTCTAGCCATAACATCATAATGTGCTTTGTAATTCTTAAAAGAAATGTATTTAGACAGAATATAGAGTAACACTCTGTTTTCCTTTTTATTTCTTAATATGGTACTTGCAAAAGCTATATCACTCTTCCACTGACCTCATTTCCCTTAAACATTTATTTTTGTGTTTCTTGTCTTACCAGTATTTCCCAGATTCTCAATCATAAATTAAAATAGCTGTTTGATTCATGTTCGTTGAAGCTTACTAACAGTAGTGTTTCATGCAGGTTTTAAGAGAATGAGATAAGCTAATACAAAATCTAAGTTGAAACAATTCCTATAGCAAGGATTGTTGTCACTCATAAATTCATACAGTGTCATTCATACAGTGTATGTATTCACTTAGTCATGTCTAAATGCTTTTTGTGTTACATGAAGAAAATCTCATGCATTGCTGCATTTGTTGTTCTTATAGTACAGTTTCGCAGAGTACAGTATTTACTAAGTACATTTTTTATAGTTGAATTAATATAGAAGTATTTATTGTGTCAGTGAAAGTTGATCTGTTGCAAAAAATTAACCCTGTCCTAACCAGAACAAGAACATGAAGGTTTCCCCATACAAAATACATTACTTTCTGCATTTTGCAGTGAAATTTTCATGCATATATTAATATGAAAAAATCACGTTTGTAATTTTTTTAACTATGTTTAATTAAGTGTAATATTTTGTTCTTCTATATCAAGAGCAAAAGGAAAAGCTGATGCAAGACAACAAAGACCTGCAGTTACGCTACCTGGAACAAAAGGAACAACTAGATGGTCTGAAAAATCAAGTGAAGTTTTTGACCAAGGTGAACTATATTTTTGTTTCAAATATAAGAAAAAAAACCCTCTATGTTTTATGCATAGTGCAAATACTTCTTGAAAGTCAAAGAATATAGAAAATAAGTATTTATTCATGATATTAAGCATAAACAATCATGTCTAATGAGAATGTATCTTGTTATTCTGAATGTATTTCTTTGATTTACATCTGATAACACCTTTCCATTAAGTTTCAGGAAAGTGATGCTGGTGTGGCAGAACTTAATGAAACTCTCTTCCTTATAAAGGTAACTTACAAAGAATGGGAGGTTGGAACTAGATGATACTTAGGATCCCTTTCAACTCTAAACATTCTAGAATTCTGTATTTTGCATTCTCTTGTTTGTACAAGAGGTTTTTGTTTGTTGGTTGGTTTTGATGGTTTTTTTCTTCTTTTGTTAAACTGTTGGCTGACCATTACATGCTTTCTACACACCCGAATTTTCAAGGGCTGAATTATTTGAGCATCTTCTAGTAGTTGTAATGCCTCAAGCTCAAATGTGTGCTTTTGTTGTTTTTTAGTTACAATTAACCAGAATGGAAGATAAAAAATTGCCAGAATTAAATCTTAATTTATGTAAATAATTAATTATAATATCAAAAGTGAATTCAATCCAATTCACAGCCATTTAAAAAAAACTTAGTTTTTCTCAGTTAAATGACTTATCATGGCATCTTGTTATCCCTATAATGTTTACTAAAACCAGTTTTGTTTATTAATTCTATAATTGATGCAAGTATACCATAAGCATGGAAGTTCCAATATGTGGTATAGCAATGCTTAGCAACTTCTATTTGTTTATTAAAACAGAAAACCAAAAATAGTCAGAAAATACTCTATTCTTTTTTTCTCTTGCACAAATTAAAAGTGGAGTGAGAGGAAGAAATCAGTAAACAAATAATTTTGCAATGTTTCCTCTGTTTAGGTAACTTATGTTTTATTTTCTTGAGGAAGTGTTTACTGTAATGATGATTATATAATGATAATGAAGTTTAAAAAAAGTAAAAATACAGAAAACCTCAATGAAGATTTATTCCACATTATTAATAACAGATGGAATGTAGACTTGAGAATAATAATTCAGGGTTTGTACATTTATGGAGGCAGGATTATTAATTATGAGAAAGGCAAATATATCTGTTTGTATTTTCACTGGAGAGACAGGAGTGATTGCTTCTGAATATCTGATACATTTTAATTAGTTCCTGATAATCATGAGATTATGTTGCTGAAAACAATCCTGACACATCTAGTCTACCTCATTCCTACTTTTGTGTTACCATGTGCTTGAAGTTTATAAAGTTCTCCTTACTGTCTTACTGTTGTACCAAAAGTATATGCCAGTGTTGCATTTAGCCAGGCACAAATACAGTCAAAGCTTTTGCAAAAGTCTTTTCTACAAATTTTTCAAATGTGCTCCAGAATCAAAAGCAGCAAAAGAATGTGGACCGCCTGTTCTTGGAAAAAGTGGAAGATGATATCCATAAAGATTTAAAATACTCCGTGCAAGAGCTGCAGTTAACACATGTGGAAACAGTGCAAGAACTTGAAAAGACAAGGAATTTGTTACTTGTGCAGCACAAAATTAGCAAAGATTACCAGGTACTAAACTCTACTCTGGAAAATAACCTGATAATAACATTTTAACCTTTGTAGCTCTGACACTTGTAATAATTAAGACTTGCAAATTCAACAAAAAAGCCAGTCTGTGCATAGGAAACCAAACATAAAGTGTGCTGTTGCTGAAGGTATTGTTTATTTAAAAACTGTGTGATCCAAGTGACTGTAAATTGTAGGGCATCCTGCCCTTAACCCTCAGACTGTGTTTTCTTGAGATTATCTCTGAGCTCCTACCAGGTCTTCACAGGTAAGATAGTAAATGTGCTTATCAAATAAGTTACCTTTTTAATACCACTCTGCTTTCACTGTCTTCTTTCTGCTTCCACTGTTGGAGTATTGTAGATCATATTTTGACTTTTCATTCATGTAACTAGCATTTAAATAACAAAAATTAAAAAAATAAAATCATTAAAGAAATGGTTAGGTATGTTGTCCTAAAACCAAAGCTACTCTGTTTTTCCTCATGATGTTTTAAGATTTTGCTGAAATTAGAACTGATCTGTTGTATTGATAAATGAAAAACTGCTGCTACTTTGCATACTCTAAATGTTATTTTCTCAAATCTAACTGTATTCTAACTTATAGCCAAAAGTATGTGCAACATTAGTACAGACAATCCTCAGAAGTTCTTTTTACATGCATTGTTTTTCAGACTGAGGTAGAAACAATGACAATAAAGATGGAAAGTCTACAGAAAGACTACGAGTTAAAACTGGAACAATATACCCATCTTCTTGATATTAGAGCTGCACGGATCAGAAAACTAGAAGGTATCTTTAAATTATATTCTGTTTTTTAATATATATTTTATCTCTTTCAAATAATTGTTGTAAATTTGTTCTCAAGTTGAAACACTTTTCCATTCCTAAAACTGGTTGAAAGATCAGTTCTTTCATGGAAAAGTATTCCAGTTAATTTTCATTGACTTAAACTACAAATCCAGCGAGGTGTTTTATACTGCAGCTATTGCCAAATAAGAATAAAATCACTAAACTTGGAGGTTTTAAAATAAATCATACTTTTATGGTCAGTAACTTTTTTACTGAACAACTTTTTTTACTTTCCAGTACTATCATTACAGAATCACTCTGTGTTACTAAAATCCCTCAAGTCTTGTTATAATATACTGACATAGTATTTAAACGGGATGAATTTCAAATGGTTTTTAGTGGCTTCATGTGTAAAAGGTGCATAGGAAGTCTCAAATATAATATTTTACAAACATTGATGTTGAAACAATTTTCACATTTTGTCTTCCAAGTTGCATCTACTGCATCATGTCCTAATTCTGTAAGCATGTATTTTGATTTCTTAGAATCATACAATCCCAGAATGGCTTGGGTTGGAACCTGTCTTGTTCCAAACCCCTGCCAGGGGCAGGAACTGTCCATTAGAAAGCTACTCGGAGCCTCATCCAACCTTTGTTAAAGCACTTACTAACCACTGAGACTGGGGAAATATATGAAGGTCTTTGCTGATAGTTCTATCCACTCAAGATATAACAGATGGCAAAAGTCAGATGTATTATTTCTTTCTTTGGCAAATTTAGATCAGCTGTGCAGAAATTTGCATCTTAAATCTCTGTTACATTTGCATAGTGATACTTACTTCAAATATTACATAAAACTTCTGAAATGTTTGCTTTTTAACTCCGTTATAACCTGATAGTAACTGTTAGGGACCTGTGCCTATATATACTGAGGCAGCTCATTGAGGAAATACTCCTGACTGTTGTCAGTGTGCTCAGTGGGCATTCAGTGTATGAATTCCTTTTGGTAATGCCTTTATGGAAGTAACCTTATTAATATAATTGAATTATGCTTTTATCCTTTGTTCTCAGTCATTAATTGTATTTGATTTTTTTAAAAAGACAATCATATTATAGCTCTATTTTATCTGTTGCAGCCCAACTAAGAGACATTGTCTATGATACAAAACCACTTAAGTCCAGACCAGAAGTATTGCCAAGTGATCCAGTGGGTGAATCTGTTGAAACTGTTCATTTAGAAAGAGGAGAGAACCTGTTTGAAATTCATATCAGCAAAGTGATCTTCTCTTCTGAAGCTATGCACACTTTTGGTGACTGGGAACCTGCAACCTTTTGTACTTACGCATTTTATGACTTTGAACTTCAGATAACCCCAGTAGTTCATGGGAACGCCCCATCATATGACTTCACTTCTCAGTTTCTTGTGCAGTCTGATGACAGCTTCTTTCACTACATACAGGAAAAGAGCATCACACTTGAGGTTCATCGTGCGTATGGCATAGATTATGAAACAATTGCTTCTTGTCAGCTTAAGTTCCTTGAAATCTTGGAAAACGATGGCAAGATCTACAACACAGCAAATTTAGTTGGTAGTTAATATATCACAAAGTATTCTGTTTCATTATGCATCACTGTACTGCAAGTGATAAATAATGTGTATTTGACCAAAAATTAATTTGTGCATTACTATTTCAAAAGAAAAAAGAAGTGTTTACAAGAATACTGTTTTCTGTTGGAAGTGCAGTGTGTTCTTGTGATTCTGACAATACTTGTGGAAGGCTGTGATGGGTACAGTTTTACCTATAATGGCTTATAGCTACAGGGTAAGAGGGGAAAAAACCCAAAACAAGAGGCACCTCTACTTTGCCCATATCAAACATCAATGCTTTATATCTAGCCTGACTGTCATAAGTATATCTTCTCGTTCCTTATCAATAAGTGTAATCTAAATTGGTAAGACAAGGATCACCATATAATAGTGAAAAAGGTACAAATTATGGTGATTATGGTTAATAATATTTCATATAGTAGCATAATCTAGAAGGATGTTTACATTCTGTGCATTATTTTAGGCCCATTCATATTCATTATATTAAAATAATTTCAAGGTATCCTGGACAAGACACTTCTAAGAGGTATTGAATGTTATGTTCTGCTTTTTCTTCTAGAAATGTTGTGTCAGATCAGCATATTCAGTGACCTCTTAACTGCCCACTGTTGTAGGGAATCTGTTTAATAAGGCATTGTAAAGTGGTACTTTTGCCAGTAATTTAAATTACATGCCACTTTTTGGAACTCTTCTAACTGTTAGCGTACAAAACTGTCCTAACTTTTATTTGCCTTAAGGAGATAAAAATATTGAACTTTGATTTGACCCTGTAGTAAATATGTAAGTAGGGAAAAATGGTCATGTTTCGATTTTGGGTTATACAAGGGGAGCCTGACTTGTTGTTTCTGTTTCTAACATGAACTACAGATCTCACATTACAAGCAGTAGTGTAATGCATAGGCACAATCTTCTATTTTTGGCTGTTCTATAAATCTTTGTGGTTTTTCCTAGCTTTTGAGTAACATACCTTAATGTTGAAAAGAAAATTAATGCAATCCTCTATTTATTCCTTAGGAAAATCAGGACACATTCAAAATTATGGTACCGTAGAGTACTGGATCAAGTTACAAGTTCCTATGGACCAAGCTATTATTCCCTACAAACAGAGGTCAAAGGCTCTGGGATATATAACGTCCAGTTTTAGGGAACATGAACAACCATCCAAGGTATGTTTGGGTCTGTACTTGAAGAGAGAATTACGTCATGGAGAAGAGAAGCTTCAGGGTGACGTAACTGCAGCCTTTCAGTACCTGTGGAAGCCTACAATAAAGATGGAGAGAGGCTTTTTACAAGGGCATAGGCCAAGGGGGAATGACTTCAAACTCAAAGAAAGTTGGTTTAGATTAGAAGGCAGAGATTCTTCATAGAATCATAGAATAGGCTGAGTTAGAAGGCACCCATCAGAATCATGCAGTCGAACTCCTGGCCCTGCACAGACACCCCAACAATCCTACTCTGTGCCTGAGAGTACAGAGTTGTCCAAATGCTTGTGGAGCTCATAGCCTTGGGGCCATGGCCATTCTCTGGGGAGCTTGTTCAGTGCCCAACCACCCTCTGTAGAGAGAACCTGTTCTTGATGTCCAACCTATCCCTCTCCTCCCACAGCTCCAGCCATTCCTTCACCTGGCACAGGTTGCCCAGAAAAGCTGGGGCTGCCCCGTCCCTGAAGTGTCCAAGGCCAGGCTGGACAGGGATTGGTGTATGTGGTCTAGTGGAGGGTGTTCCTGCCCATGGCAGGGAGTTTGGGACTAAATTTTAAGTTCCCTTCCAATCTCAGCCATTCTCTGATTCTGTGATAGTCTTGATAAACGTTTCAGTTCTTTCTTTTTAAGTTCAAATAGCTTAGGTCAGGTCTTAATATGTTCAAAGTGTAATAAAGTTAAAGATTCTTGAACTAGAAAATATGTTAGCATTTCTCCATGTAAAGAGATCAAGCACCAGTTGAATTATGCCTTGCCTGAAGAGGCAAAGTCTTAAACTTAGTTACGTATTTTTACTGAAATTGTCACTAGAACATTTGACATCATACTTCATTTTCTTGAGCTGTACACAACAGATGTTTTAGTATCATACTCATGAATTTTAAACCAACGAGGTGTCAGATCTGTAGAATGGGTGAAGCAGTTGTTCAAAAAGGTCTTGGGAGTTCTTAACATTGGAGAGATTGAGATTCCTTCACACTGGGTTTTTTACTGGGTTTTTTTAGCTGGATATTGACGAGAATTTTGACAGTATAATTCACTGTCCAATCACAATAAGGGCCACAGAAAAAGAAGGATCTTTCAGACATCTTTAACAGTTGTTTAAGAAATAAAAGCAAACAGGTTGAAATGTATAAATTAAAATACTAGAGTTTTTTGTGGGCTTTTTTTTTAAACCTAAGCTGTTTAAAATACTCTGTGTCTGGAGTGACTCTAATGTTTTATATTCTTCCATAATGTAAATTTATATTATATATAGAATCTCCATGGGTTCCATCATGTAATCTGAGAAGTATGTTGTGTATGAGTTCTGTTGTGTCTGATTAGAACTGAATTTAGTGCCATTAGATTTGGCTTTGAAAAAAATTTGGGTTCCTCATAACGTACTGTAAAATAAGATGGCAATAGATGATCTTCAATGTATTTGTTTATTACAGACACCAACACTCAAAATGAAGCAGCGTGCAGCTCAAGTACACAAGAGAGTATCTTTTCTGGATCTTAGTACAATACAGATGGCAGTAAGTTCTAAGTTTTTCTGTCATGCACATTGAAGCATGGAAGGCTACTTACAGCTCTGTATGGGCAGTTTGTATTGAACTAATAATCAAGAACACTGTATTATTTTAGCAGCACAATACTGGGATGTGCCAGGCAATGAATGATAGCATAGTATACTGCATATAGGTGGGGGACGCAATGCAGTGATATTTGTGTGACTCCCTCAGAACTGCTTGATATCCTCCACAGTTTACAAGCTTCAGTTTCCACTGGCTTAGGGCAGATTCTAACAGGACCAATCAGCTTGCTCTGCACTGTGTTTCTCAGCTCTCTGCATTATTCAATTATCTTTCTACAGTGTACCACTTCCACTGCATATAAATGGCTTTATAGAAACCAGCTTGGTCCAAACAAATCCTGAGTGCTGGGCTAAGAAGTCACCTCTAAAATGAAGTTCTTCAGCTGACATTGCACACATTCTGAAAATAATTCTTAACTTGGGATACACTCTCATTTGTACATCCTTCCAGAGCCTAAGAGAGTCTGCATAGAACTAACTCAAATGTATTTGCTGCATTGTGTAAATTTTCATCTGAAAGAACTTGCATTCCAAGAACTAAGAATAGGTTGTGTTTAGTCTTTGAAGTAAATCCAGTAAATAAAGGTAGGTTCTTCAACAGGCAATTATAAAATGTTATGTTTATACATATAATTATAATATTAATAATATTGCATTAATTGCCATTAATTAATTGCATAATATTGCATTAATTAAAAACTAGTTAGGAGGCTTTTTCCTATCATAAATTACTTGATTGGATTTATTCTCTGAAAGGTTAACATCAATTTTCAATTAACAGGTTCTGTTACTGTTTAATTTACTACAACTAGAACCTCCTTGAGAGCTACACAGTGTAGACTAGAAATAAGAATTAAATAAATCTGTTGCATTTATTAACTCTAAAAAACAAAAATATAATCTTTTGAGAACTTAGATATGAAAAACTGAAATATTAGCCAGATAGTTGCACACACAAAATATCTTGAGCTGTCCAAACAGTAATATCTCAAAGTTTGGCAATTTTTCACAAACTAGGATTTTCTAAGTAAGAGAGCTGCTTGATCTCCATCAGAAGTCTTCATTGCTAGGCTGGCAGCTCCTCTAGCTGTTTTAAAAATCTAAATCTCATTGTGTGGTTAAAGACAAAGCACTATTAGGCCTAAAAATGAAACAAGCTGGACCTTCTCTGATGTCTAAGTCTTGGGATGAAATGGCAAGAAAATGCCCATGCAAGAAAAACACGCAAGTTCAACAGATTAAAATGGGAAGTCTGTTTCATTTTTCAGTTCATTTTCTGAATAGCAGAGCATCTAGTTCTTAATAAAATTCTTATCAATGTGATACATGCGGAAGCAGATAGAAAAGGAGACTCACTAAAAAGTGGGATGAATGGTTTGACTCACTCAAACTACTTGTAGGAATTGTCCAACCTCATACATAGAAGCCTGTAGCACAGGATAAAACCAGCGATACTAATGCAGGGAGGCTGTCCTGGTTTAGGGCAGATTTGTGAGAGAACCCCTGAATGGGATCCCTCTGGGAAGCAAACCCAAACGGCCCCTCCCCCCAGACTGGTCCAGAAAAAGAACTTCCTCAGAGAAAAGTGGATAAAAACTGTTTATTTAACAAAGTGCCCACAAGCATAAAGAATGAGTAATATAAAACAATAAGACCTTTCGTTGTTCTGAAGTGACATGGTAAAATACAGAAAGTCCTTGCTGTGGGTAGCTCAGCTTGCTCAGTCTCTTATCAGTCCCTCCAGAGGTCCAGGCGCTGGTGGGCTGCAGGTGCGAGCTCCTGATGCTCCTCTGGGTTTTTCAGTCCAGAGCAGGTTTAAACAGTCCCAAGGAGAAGGAAAAAAACAGTCCAGAGTGCTTCTCTGCCTCAGCTAGCTAAAACTAACAAAGATCAAAGCAGGTCTTCATGCTGCTGCTTGCCCGTGCCTCAGACGAGCACGCTCCAGGAGCAGGAATGCAGAGGCATGAATGCTGTTTTCAAAACAAACTCTGCATATCTTCTTTCTCTCCCTTTGCTCTTGGAACTAGTCTCACAGCAGTGATTCTGTCTCCAGGATCCTGATTCATGAGTCTCTGCTTCATGCTCCTCAAAGTTGCTCCTTCATGATGATCCTCCCCTTAGCAGCTAAACCCTTCTTTTATCTCACTCATCCTTATTGGATATAGCTGTTACTCATCAGGGGCAAGGTTGGTTAGTTAACACAGCTGTTACTCTCAGGGATTACTTAGTCTTAAAGGTACAGAACTTAACATACAGCATAAACAGAACAGACAATTGCGGATACATGTGTCAAAAAGTCACCCCAGGACAGAGGCAGAGGAGGGCGTCATTTCCTGTCCAAATACTTCTCCACCAGTAAATCTATACCTAGTTTTTTATATTAATTGTCTACTACATATTAAAGGCTTCCCCTTGTTTTATTTCTAATTTAGGGCTCTGGGTTTGAAAATAATACAGAAGTACTTAAGACTTACAATGCAATTCCGTAAGGTTCACTACAATTATAATAATGACTTAACTATAGATTTGAGATAGTAACATTCATACCAAAATCATTCACACGCACACAGGTAAAATTATGTGCAGGCCTATGTGTATAAATTTAACTATCAAAAGTTCTTCTTGGGTTCAGTGAAATACTTGCATCAAATCCCTTTGCATTTCCCAGCTGGCAAGGCTTGCACCTCAAAGAATGTGGAAATGTGTGGTATCAGCCCAGGCCTCGTTGTCAGTGACAGTCTTTCAGATATTGCAAACTTGAGGGTTTGCAGGCTCTGAGAGGTCCCACTCGGAGTGGGCACTGTGGTAGAGCCACTGCTGTCCAGGAGAGCTCAAAGGGTCTCACTCAGGACTGCTGTTTCTAGGGTTGCAAGATGATTGATGTTGGTCATGAGTTTCCCTCCTGGCCAAAACATGAATCAATTGCTCCTGGTCTTTTTTCCTAAAGTGCAGCAGCAATGATACCATTACACTTTGGCTACAATTCAGGTGAATGGTTTACCAAGGCTGAAAAAGACAGTTGTTTATCCTTTATTTCCCATCTTAGCTAGGCAGCTTATACCATGCTGTGCCCACTTATACCATGCCAGAGCTCCTGGTACAATCTGGCAGTGCCTCACAATTTATCTGATAGGGTCAAGAGGTACTTCACTACTCAGATGGTTCTGTCAAGGCTTTTAAGGAGTATCTGAGATCACAGAGCAGGACTGAGGATGAGGTACTGGCAGATGATGTAGGAGGGATGCACCACCACAATATGTAGCATTTGAAGGAGAAGAAAAGTATTAAATATTGTACTTTGCATTGGCCCAATGGGTTGTAAAAGTAAGTTGTGGCAGATTGGCTAACTAGTTTCTAGCGGTATACTGTTGTTTCTAGTGGTATAACACAATATTTAATTACTGGCTCTTCCATTTGCTTTCCTACTTTAAAGCTCATCTGAGGCTTTGATTGAGACAAGTGTCTCTCTCTGATCATATCAGATGGTATTGATCAATTAGAATAATCAAAAAATGTTCTCTCTGAAACTTTTGTCCACAAAATGCAACTCTTGTCACTGAAGGAATTAAGAATGACCAAACGTTGTATAAAACACCGTGTTTATGGCACATCTGTAACAAAAAGGAGCATAAGACACATAAAGTCAGTTTTCTATGACTTGAACAAAGATAACCTTGATTTATAGAACAAGGCTCTATTTTGTTTGTTAACACTGCTTTTCTTTGTGTGGCTCCAAATGTGTTAGCACAGAAATAATTCTTCAGGTCCAGTTTTAGAAAAGTCTGAATGTTCTGTTTACAGCTGAAAGTTTTTTCATAGATTTTGAGGGTGGGAGGTGAGGTGTCAGTGCCTCTGTGAAAAATTCAGTCCTACAGGAGAATTGTTGGATAATAAATAATGCACAGGTAACAAAGCACTGCGAATTTTCATTGAAGATGCCTTGTCTGTAATGCAGTATCCACTAATGAGGTATTATTTTGTGTAATTGAACTTGAAGAGAAGGAAAAGAATAAGATTACTGCAGAATACATTGTGCACTAAAGATATTTTACCTTAGATTACATGTTTATACTGTGTAGTAAAACTGATTCTGTTTTTATATTATATCAGTTTGCTTTTGAGACAGAAAATACTGCATAATTTAAGTTAGAAAATTGATAACTGAATAAGGTGGTGGTGGTGTTCTGTGTGTTTCGGGGTTTTTTCAAGACTGAGTCTTTTACAACTTGTAGAAAAAGATTAAATATAAATGAATCTGGAAATCAAACAGGCTGTATATGTGTTGACAGGTACAAAATTATTATAATAGTTACATTTTCACAAATACAGTTAGATTAATGTCTTTCTGCTTTGTATGAATTATATGTTACAGCAGTCGACACCTTCTCATTGTTTCTTCATTGCATAAGCAATACAATTGTTAAAAGGTGCTGGATAATGAACATGGGCCTTAACTCTTCCAAGTTTTGGACTTTAGTAACTTCTCCTATTCAAAGAGTTTTTTAAAGACCATAAGTTTATCTTTTTCTGTCGCATGTGGTGCAGGAGGCTAAAGAGCCAGCAGGTGACAAAGTGAAGGAGATGGCTGAAGAAATTCAGCAGGAAAAAGAAGAGCTCTCTGATCTGTCTGAGAAGCAGTTGGCTAACCAAACATTGATTACTGCTAGAGATGAGACAGACATAATTGAAGAATTGGAACCAGAAGGTAGAATTCATTGTTATTAATAAGCAGCAGTATTTTCTGAAAAAAATCTGTCTCCATTTTCATAAGCATTTCTTCCTAGTAGTGGAAGCTGCCTCATTATGAGAAACTTCATGACATAAATTATATTCTGCTGTACTTTACAGCTGAAGCTGTGTGGGGGATGTGTTTTATTCCCAAATGGAAACCATATTTTAATTGACTGCAAAAATCTGATATGTGACTTAGATTCAAAAAATATTAAAGGAAACCTGGCTTCTATTTTAAATGTCTTCCTATTCTCCCTTAGAACTGTGCTGTTCCAAAGATTATTTTTATGAACATGGTCTTTTTTGTCTGCAGATAACAGCCAATGCTGATACTGGAATCCTTTCAGACAGTGAGAGGGCTAGTATGACATATCACATATGTATCACTAAGTTGTTAGATTTATCTAAAGATTATAAAAGCCAGGTCATCCTCTTCCACCTCCAAGCTTAACTGTTTATTATGGCAGTAATCAAGTCCATGATACCAAGGTTAAAATAAAAGCAGGAGCAAAATGCTAAAATTTTATGTTTAGTTGTTTGCAGTTTTTGCATAAGAATTCATTAAAAAGATTGGAAAAACTTATTGAATGTTGATTTTGAATACCAGTTGTCTTTATAATTTTCTTCAGGGAAAAAAATGCTTTAGAATACTACAGAAAATAATGCACCAGGCATTCTTTTTTACTAAAGAAAAAAGGTGCGTTCTTCTTTTATGTTTGCATGGTGTTAAAGGTTCAGGCCATATTCTTAAATAAAACTAACATACTCATATTCATAAATAAAGCTAAATAAAGTTGTGCATACGTAGTTCATTACAGGACTTACTCTTTTCACCACCTTGCATCTGGAAAACTTGACTATTTTTTTAAGAAACCAGAAAAAATACACATTAGATGACTCTATAGGTCATTGATTCACAGTGTTAATCTTCTTCAAGGAAGAGATTTACCTGGCACTTACTCTTTTTCTATTAGAAGAGTAAATTTATTGCTATCAGATTTCTTACTAAGTCTTAGGCAGTCTAAAATATAGTGGGCGTTACCTGCATTGATTTTTTTTCTTTTTTAAGATCAAGAAGATCATCAAGAGGATGATGCTGTTGAATCAATAAAAACTGATAGTGATGACTGTATTATTTCAAGTCCAGTATCCACAAATATTAAACAGCTGAGTCAGAGTATGCATGGCAATTATTTGGTAAGACTAAGAAAAATATTTTAAGCATAGTGTCCTCTAAGAGTAGCTTTGCTGTATCTAACATTAGTTTTCAATGAATCTGTACATGTATAGTATCAAATCTCTTAACATATTCTGACAGCCAGCAATTCAGGACTTGAAGTCATACATACGAAATAGCACAGCATAATATAAATTTGGAAAACTTACTTTGAACAGTGTTTCGATAGTTCCTCAAAAAAAATCACACTTTTAGATCTAACATTGACTGAACAATCTTAACCATAATACTAGTACTTACAATTAACAGGTTTTAGTGTTCTGCAGTGTGATATCCTAGAGGTAGTTTTATTTCTTGGAGTGCTCATTTCAAGGCTAAGTGAATCGTGCAAAGCAACTAGCAACAAGCAACATGTATAAGAAATACTGCTCGTTTTTCTATTAAGTCATCCTGTATTATATTTTATCAAAATTACTTAAGAACAATTCTGACAGGATTTTGTATGTAGGTTCATTTCATGTTCATCAGTTTTGATGTCCCTCCATTGATCTGTTCTTTGGTAACAATGTGCATGTTTGTGAACAGTGGATAACAACAGTGAAACCTATACACTATTAAGGCAACATGTGTGATAAAAGTTGGATTTTAAAAATACACATTACTTTACTTGAAAATCCCTGCCTTTTGTCTTTTGAGATAATTATCCTGCTGGTACTCAAATACTGTAAATAAGTTTTGGGATTTTTGGAGATCATTGTGTTAATTATCCTATAAATCTGAATTGTATGCCAGACTAGTTAAGTCATTTAAGATCATACCAGGGTTCTTCTGTATGTTGCAAATTAGACAGATTATGATGATTTCTTAGGTATATTGGTCATAAGGCATATCTAACAAATTTTCCAGTATCAAGCTCTATCACTTGCTTCTTTATGTTTTCTTCTTCTCTGTGATGTGATTGATCATAAAATACTTCATTTTGTTTAATTTCATTTATAAATTTTAACATGAAAGGCATATTTAAGTCAAAGATGATCACTTTAGTGATATTTGCTAGCCATTTAAATTACTATATTTTAGGCAAAAAAAATTGCTACAGCCATGTAGCAGTATTAGTAGAGACAGAATGGTGTGGAATTTTTTCTGTCATCCTAGTAAAATTTCCATGAACCTGCTGAATAGTGAAAGAACCTTATTGGCATATTGATCCATATTTGGATTTTTAGTTAAAGTGTCATAGGATAATAAAAGGAAAAGTCTTTTGAAAGGAGGAGGTAAAATTATATCATCAGATACTGAAAGGACTTGACAGCAATGGAAATTGTTCTGTATGGTGGATGTTTTTACAATAGGATACAATGCTTTTCATTTGATTAATTTTATAATTTACTCAGCAAAATGCAAGCTATCTCCATATTAAATAAGAACATTAATTTGGAGTTCTGACTAAATATAGAAAGCTAATACTTTGAATGTGATTTAGTACTTCAGGTGATTTAAGTTTAAAAATAAAAATTGTCACAATATTTCCATATAGAAGAAATATTTTTAATAAAGTTATGAAAAGAAAGTAATACAGTGAAAAGAAATAAGTAAAAAAAATTTCAACATTTCTGTATGCAGTGTGTTCTGTTTGCTCTTTGAAGAGTATCATTATGAATGCTCAGCTACATATTCGAATTTTGAAACCATAGTGGCTTTACTTTCTTCTTTCTTCCCAGACTAACTTCGGGAAATATTTGTGACTCTTTCATTAGAGTCCAACATGCCCACTTCAATAAAACTTATTAAAATTTATCTGTACATAAATATTTCAGACTTTGCAGAACAGTATTAAACTACTTCATATAAGGAACAGAAAAATGTAATTTCAGTTAAAGATAATAAGAAATGCTCTGGTGAAGAAAAAACGGGATACTACTGTTATTATCCCATGTTAAAATTAACTTTTTAAGGTGTATTTGATTTAACTAGGAAAGTTCGCTAACTGAAGTTGAATTCTTTATTAATAAATTATTACTTTACATGCCTAACAGTTTTGTGATTTGATGGATTTTTATTGAACTGTTTGTAGTATAGTCTGCAGTGGGTGCTGACAACTCTTTTATTTGGAGAACTTCAGTACCTTGTATTACTGACAGTATTTTAAGCAGTTACAGGATCACTTTGCTGCGGTAAAAATGATGACAACTGAAATTTGTGGTTCAGATAGCATTTTTACATACAGATAACCAGCAGACTATAACTATGACTACTGCAAAAGTATTTTAAATGTTGACTCGTCAGTATCTCTTGCAACAACAGTCTTAGCTACAAACCCTTTAGAAGCTTTAGATTATTTTGTATATGTCAATCAGTCAGTATTAATCATATAAAAAGCTGATGATTTATATATATATGTTTGTTTATTTGTTTGTTTGTTTTGTGTTAACACTTAAAGAAACAAAAAATAATTTATATTTTGTTTTAAAATAGGAAGTTGAAAAAATCCGTATTAAAATTACATCACTCAGTCTTACTGAGTCACGAATTACTGCAGATGAAACAATACAGCAGCTGTTTGTAGAATGCAGATTAAACAGTTTCCTTGCAGAGGAGACCCCACTGTCACTTCCAAAACCAAGAAGCGGTCAGAGGATTCACTATAACTATAGCACTGGTAAGTTTTATGTATTCCTGAGCAGCCTTGGTTCTTCTCTTAAATTCTGTCTTACGAAAATAACTGCAATAAACCCTACTTCCTATATATTATAGTTGCATTTTTCTATGTGATGACTCTACTTGCCCATTTTCTGGATATTTTGGGAAATATTAGAAGTGATTTTCAAGAAATGAGATAAGTATGCAATTATCAAGTATGAAATGAAATCCTGAAGGAGGCTGGTATATAAAATGATAACATCACAATAGACTTAAACATGCTGGTAGTGCATAAATTTCAAAATTAGACTATACATAACAAAAATCTATATTCTTTTTAAAAGAGCTAGATGACCTAATTTTTCTATCGGTACATGATGATAAAGCAAAAGAAGAACATTCTAATCTGTACATCTAAAACACAATTGAAAAGAGAGAGTATGTAATTACACTTCATCACTACTTGCAAAATACTCAGTGTTCCTTTAATGACAACTTTTTAATAGGGGAACTGATTCATCCATGTTTCCTACTAATAGGTTGTTAATACATACTTTATATGTACACTACTGGCATACATAGAAGTATTGTAATAATGTATAATTCTCTTGTAATTATGTCCCTAGCTATTTCATCATATTTCAATTATTCATTAACTTTCTCTTCCTGGTAAAATTTTATTTCATTTAAGATTCAGCCTGAGTGCCTCAGTCTTGGACTTTTAGCTGAGAGTATTCTGGAGTGGGTGAATCAATTTGCTATTTGTGACAAACCCTTAATACACATGTTATAAACAACTCAAACCCCAGGCAAGAATGAGTAAATAAAGTTTAATTAGAACCCATTAAAATTACAAAGCAATGGTGTACAGCCCTGGGAGCATAGTGAGACTTTCTGCTTAATAGCAGCTGAGGCTCACTAAGTGGCGTCTCCGCCTTTTAGAAACTCAAGGTTGCATCAGCCTCATTGATCTTCATGAGCAGTTCTTGTGTGTTGTTGTGGCACCTCGCACAGTCCGTGACTTTTCCCATATATGCTGTACTTGCCTGCCCCTAGGGTCTGTGGCCTCATCCCGTTATGTCAGCTTGGCTCCTCTCAAGGCCTGTCAATCACTCCTTTCGTGCCTTTCATTGCTGGAGCCCTTTCCCTGTCCTGATTGGTGGTGCCATGTTACCTTGCCGTGCCCCCCACTCCCTGCGCCTCTTACAAGAGGCAAATGTCCTCTCCCCGCAAATGTCCTCTCCCCCCAAATGTCCTCTCTCCCCAGCATGTCCTCTCTCCCCAGCATGTCCTCTCCCCCCAAATGTCCTCTCCCCACAGCATGTCCTCTCCCCCTAGCATGTCCTCTCCCCCCAAATGTCCTCTCCCCCCAGCATGTCCTCTCCCCCCAAATGTCCTCTCCCCCCAGCATGTCCTCTCCCCCCAAATGTCCTCTCTCCCCAGCACGTCCTCTCTCCCCAAATGTCCTTTCTCCCCAGCATGTCCTCTCCCCCCAAATGTCCTCTCTCCCCAAATGTCCTCTCCCCCCAGCATGTCCTCTCCCCCCAGCATGTCCTTTCCCCCCAAATGTCCTCTCTCCCCAAATGTCCTCTCTCCCCAAATGTCCTCTCCCCCCAAATGTCCTCTCTCCCCAGCATGTCCTCTCCCCCCAGCATGTCCTCTCCCCCCAAATGTCCTCTCCCCCCAGCATGTCCTCTCCCCCCAAATGTCCTCTCTCCCCAGCATGTCCTCTCTCCCCAAATGTCCTCTCTCCCCAGCATGTCCTCTCCCCCCAAATGTCCTCTCCCCCCAAATGTCCTCTCTCCCCAGCATGTCCTCTCTCCCCAAATGTCCTTTCTCCCCAGCATGTCCTCTCCCCCCAAATGTCCTCTCTCCCCAAATGTCCTCTCCCCCAAATGTCCTTTCCCCCCAAATGTCCTCTCTCCCCAAATGTCCTCTCCCCCCAAATGTCCTCTCTCCCCAAATGTCCTCTCTCCCCAAATGTCCTCTCCCCCCAAATGTCCTCTCCCCCCAAATGTCCTCTCTCCCCAAATGTCCTCTCTCCCCAAATGTCCTCTCCCCCCAAATGTCCTCTCTCCCCAAATGTCCTCTCTCCCCAGCATGTCCTCTCCCCCCAAGTGTCCTCTCTCCCCAGCATGTCCTCTCCCCCCAAATGTCCTCTCCCCCCAAATGTCCTCTCTCCCCAAATGTCCTCTCTCCCCAGCATGTCCTCTCTCCCCAGCATGTCCTCTCCCCCCAAATGTCCTCTCCCCCCAAATGTCCTCTCTCCCCAGCATGTCCTTGCAGCCCTGTCAGCCAGAGCTGCCAGGCAGGAACCACTTAAGGGGAGGGGAGGATTGAAGGGAGAACAGAAAAGGGTTTGAAACCATACTTTTGAACAACAAAAGTACATGTCAAAAGGACTGTAAACCTTAACAGAACTTCTCCCCACCATACTTAGTAACTCCTCCTCATTTGCATGAGGCAATCACTACACCTTATTTATAACACAGACATTCAAATTAAGCAATCATTTAAAAATAATTATGTAAAAGTGGCTTTGCAGAAATGGTGTCTCAGTCAGGTCTTTAAAATTGCTGCCATCTACAAACCTGATTTTAGAATGCAGCTTGCCAAAGAATTCACTCATTTAGATCCTCCTCTTATTTATAAACTGTTGGATTGTTCGGTGTGTAGTGAAAGACTGAAATGAATCGGAAATGTCACATCAGCCACTGCTATGCTGGCACTGCCCACTTGAGAGGGAACACAGATGACAGATCTTCTCCTGTCCATTGGTCTGAAGATTTCTCACATTCAAATACTGTGGCAGGAAAGGAGGATTAAATTACTGAGGCTGTCAAAAAGGACAAGCACTTTGCCATACATTCTCATTATCTCTAGCTTCTTCAGTGGAAGAAAATACAGTAAATCACTTCAAATACAAAGCAGTAAAGACCCTTGACTTTTAAAAACTTGGCTGCTATTGCCATTAATAGAAAACCTGCCAGGTACACACCATTAGATCACATGATTCTAACATTTGATTCTAACGTTGTTTTTCCATAGAAGAGGAAATACAGGCTTATTTTATTTTGTTCTTTTCTTTGTGTTCTTTTTTCTAATAGGTGAAAAACAATTGATAACCAGTTATATTAATTTGTTTGCTTTGCAGTGATAAATATGGATAAGGAAGATAATCGTGCAGAAAGAGAGTATCTCAAGTCAATTCTTCTAAAGCCGGATCTACCTGCTGACAGGTACAGATTAATGGTGAAAACCTCTACTATGGGTCTCTGTAAATAATGCTTGTGGTTTGCCTTTTTGCTTGTCTTTACTGACAAGGTAATCCTACGTACTTAATACATAACTAACAAGAAAAAAAAAGAATTGTTTCAGCTAGGAATGATGCCTTCATTTTGATGTGGCCGCTGTCTTACTTCTTCTCCAAATAGGTTCATATGAAATGGAATATTGCAAACTCTCTAATGTTTTATTAGTGCCTTGGTTTAATTTTAACAACTTTGTTTTACAAAAGAGAGTTTCTAGATTCTATCATCAGCAGTCTATCAGTAATGAATTTGAAAAGCCTGTATCTGTGCAATGGTAGAGTAGTACATTTGTTGCTTTCTGAATTCAGAATACTAAAAGGAGTCTTAAGAACAGCAGAAAGTGTTCCTTGGCCCCAGAATTTAAAGAAAAAAAGTATATGTGTGTGTATATATATTGATGTAGCAGACATCTATTATATGAATAGATATGAAAATATTATAAATTAGACTTGTTCAATTTCATAGTAATAAATTTGTTCTTATTCATGTTTTTCATTGAGATAGCATGTGCATTACTTGGAGAGAATGAATACTTTGAATCTGTTTCTTCTTGAATGTCAATATTCATTAAAATGGAACAAATTAATTTAAAAATCCATTTAATTTTCAGAAGACTAGGATACCTGCTGACTGCATTTGAAGTTACAGAGTAATTTTTAAATCTTACTCACAAATCACTGATTCACCTCAAGAAGGAGAGTGATCTCTCTTCATTCCATATCCCTTATTTTGCCATCTTTATTAGGAGGGTTGCTAAACATACTTTACTAAAGCGTGTTTTACTAAGATTTAACAATAATGAGGATAAAATACTCCTTTCTTTCCCCCCTCACAGATAATTTAGTTGCTAAAGAAATTTCCCTGTCCAGCCATCCAGGACCACTGGGGTGTCAGACTCCACCACCTGATCTGGGACTGAGGTCCCTTCTCAGCTACACCCCCCACGCTGTCCCAATCAAACTGGTTGCCCTCACCAACTCCATCCCAGGTTTCCAATCACTGGGTCTTAGAGGTTTCAATCCTTAAAATAATTTAAATTTTGGTGCAGTCATTTAATGAGACAATAGCAGTTCAAGTTGGAGCCTCAGAGGAGAGACTCTGAACAAAGTAACCCCTGGGCTTTTGTACCCTTGCAGGACAGTCTGGGGGTCATCAGCTCCTGCCGTGTCCCCAGGTGTCCCTCGCCTGGCTTTACCCAAAGTGTGGGAGTTATTGGCTATTGCTGTGTCTCTGAGTGTCCCTCTCCTGAGTGGGCCACAGGTCCCTGGGCCCTTTGTTGTGCTAAGGGATGGTAATTCCCAGCCTCTTGCCTTGGGCTGGGCTCCTCCAGTGCTCAATCTGCAGCTGCTCCTGAGCCACCTGAACTGGATGGATTCCTCAACATACTGAATAATAGCTGGTCTGTGTGCTGGTATTTCCCCTATAAATATACAGATAGATAACTATACTAAATATTTTACAAGCCTGAGGTAAAAATAAAGTAAAAGAATAGCAGTAAGCTTTTTCTCAGAACAGAAGCATTCTTCTCTTACATGTGCCATCATGTCACTACTGTCCCCTGTGTTACTAAGTAGGTTGTTTCCTGCACTTATCAGAATGTCTGGTTTGGCTTGTGCTGAAATTTCAGTTCTGTATTGAATAAATAGGAAGGCAGAAGTTCATCTGTAGTCCAGTTTCCCATTTTATCATAGTAATAGGACCACCAAAAAACAAAATTTATGGAAAGATTCTGCCCATACACCAAATGTTTTACCTCTATGCATTTTAACCTTGTAAAATAGTGTTGTTTTTCTTTTTTTGTCATTTGTAATTTGATTTTTTGACCCTCTTTGAAAGCAAAATGCCTTTTTTTTTGTGCATGTTTGTTCAGCCTAAAATTTACAGTGGTCAGTGATCCCCCAGAAGATGAACAGGATCTTGAATGTGAGGATATTGGGTTTGCTTATGTCAGTTTAAAAGATATATTCCAGAAGCAAAGAGATATCATTGAGCAAGATATTGATGGTAAGTTTTAAAAATCACTTTCTCGTAAACTTCTGTAGCCTAAAATTAATTTAATTTCTACTTTACTTTGCAGGCATTACTGTGCAAGTAATGGTTGACATTGTTTCAATAAGAAATTTTTTAATACTAACTAACAACTTCCACATTTGTTTGTAAAAATCTGCAAAAACTATCTATTAGTGTTATTTCTTAAAGTCTGTTTTTAAAAAAACCCAAACCAAACAGCATTCTCACCTCATAGAAATTAATTTATAAAACCAAAGAACTTTCAAGCCATGTCCACTGCTATAATTCTCTCTTTTCTACAACATACTTCATTGTGGTAGGATAATAAATATGTATTTTGTGTAAAAATTTGTTTTGTGTTAAAATTTTTATCAGCAATTTGGTATTACTAATATCTATATTTTATTTAAAATTACATTATAACCCTGAATACCTCAAGTCTCGTTCTTCCATATGAAACATGTATGAGACAATATGAACTACAAGTGATTTTGGTTAAGAATCAGTTTTGGTGAGCACTCTTCTGTAACAGACTGTAACCAAATTCATTGTGACTCTTCAGAGCAAGGTAATGTGAATAGGAAGTGTGGAATCTTCCATTTCCTGGAGTCATAGGATGCATTTTTATAACACTGATAAGAAGGCTTTTTGGTCTTTTTGTTGTCTATGAGGCTAACATTCTCCGTGCTCAATTTCCTGTTCCCTATCGTAGCAGGGGCATGGTTATCAATGGTGCACTTTTCTCTTTACCTTTTCCTCTCAATCCTCTTTCCCCCTTGGGGTGAAGCTCAGTGAAGAAGCTGAAAGCACCTCTGTTATAAAAGAGTGGCTCTCCTTTCCCAGTAAGTGAACTAGTTTGATGATTGGATGCAGAGCACCCATGTTCACAAGGTGCCTTTTGCAATAGCAAGAGTTCTAGTGAGCCCCAGCGGAGTGCCAGGCAAATGTAACTTTGCTACTTCTACTGCTGTGTCTAATTCCTGTACCTTGTGCAATGGGGAGCTGAGAAATGAGGGAAAGAAATAGGCTTTCCATTTCCATTCCCATTATCATGCATGATTTGCATCCATGCTGTTGCTAAAATACTCAAAGTTACGGGAACACGGTAAGTAAAATTCTAAGAATCAAATTTCCATACTCTGGAAAAATAATATACAGATTTGATACATTTCCTGCTGTGTCTGAGCAACTTAAGCTTTTCTCCACCAATAATTTTTCTCCAAGTACAAAAGCTCCTCCAAAAATGTATTTTGTTATCTCTCATTGGAAAATTGATTTTTTTCAGGAATTTGTAACCATACTGTCATAATTCCCATTTGATAAGATGGATTAGTTATGTAAACATAATTTTTGAAAGTCACTTTTCACAAAATTCTTAAAATTCCTAATCATCATCTGAGAGAATTATTAGGACCAGGGGGACTGGCTTTTATTACTAGTTACTGTAAGCTAATCATTACCATATAGTGACAACTGCTTCAATGTTGTTAGGAGCATTTCTTCCTCTAATCATCTGACATTTAAACTAATTTTTACTTTATGTTAATTGTATCTATGAAAATGATAATAATAGCTAGAAATATTTTTGTTCTTTTTCCTTTCCACACTCTTCCCCTTTCCTGCATATGCTATACAGTTTTTTAGGGATTTTTATTGTATCCATAACATATAAACTTGCATATTTTCTGAAAATTAAGATGTTTCAGAGAATTTAAATTAAGTTTATGTTAAAGTATGTCAGATCATGCAAAAGAATATACCTATATTTTCTTGGATGAAGTAATTGTAAAAGGATCAGTTCTTCAGATCTTGACAGATGCCAATTAAATGTAAGGGCACAATAAACAGAATTCCTAAGTAGTGTTGTACACGTTCTCTGAGTTGGATATTGGTTTAAGGAAAAATAATAAACCTAGACACAAAGAAATTCATAGGATACTACTGCATGAAGGTTAAGTAGAATGGAAGTTAGATACCAAACTTCCTTTATTGTTTTTGAGGATTGCAGCCATTTATCTTTTTCATATTTTGTTCCTTTCATTGCTGATTGTGTCAAAGTGGTTTATAAGAAATTTGAATCAATTAAGTGAATGGCTAAGCAAGAAGATGGAAAAATACAGTCAAAACATCTAACAGTATGTCTCAGAGATAATAGGGCAGTATAAAAAGTGAGAAAATAGAATTAGTGTTATCTTCTGATATAATTAACTACAATTATGCTACTCTTCTTTCAAGTAAAAAGGATACAGTCCCCTGAAGTCTGCTCTTGAAGTTGACAGTTTGCTGAGTGATTTGTCGAGGCTGATTTGGACCCATCCATCATTGTGAAAAATAATTATTTTATATAGACAATTGTTATATTGATAATTTCCTTTTTAAATTAATTTCAACACTAATACTTTTATTGTTGTATATTCTAGTTCTAAGAGTGGTTAATTTCCAGAAGCCTGAGGACCTGAACAGCAAGATTATTTGTTTGTTTGTTTGCTTATGCCTTTTAGCATATGCTAGTTGTCCTTTAATCTGTCCAAACGCTAAAGAAAATTATCAAAACAAAAATGAAATCTTACGTTAAATAGCTAATGCTGTTTTCTGATTTTTCTTTTCTAGTTTTTGATTCACAAGATGCCAGTACAGTAATTGGAAACCTCACAGTGACAGTGGAAGCCCTCAATGCACTGCGTTCAGTCCACGAGGAATGCAAAAATGATTAGGAGGCAGGAAAGGGACATTTGACCATTGAAGTTCTTGCTCCCAGCATAAAGATACACTCGATGGTTCATCAAAAATAAGATCTTCATCAGTTACAGTATATTTAATGTAAAATGTATATGAAAAAGATGCTTGATGTCCAGGTATAAAGTTTTGTACACTTTTTTTGTCTGTTTTCCTATTTTTAAGGTCCTTGCTGAATCATACTTCAGGCTCTTGACACTTGATAGTATAACAGTCTGACTTAGTTCCAACGAAGTTTGATAATTTACAAGCAAGCTTGCATTTGAAACCAGGTATCAGTTGAGGGTATTTTGTCTAAGGTGATGGTAAACCTTCAAACAGAAATGCTTGTAGATTCTTACTAAGGGTAGTTCTATCATGATGGTCTCAGATTCTGTCAGAATACAATCGTTTGTGTTAGAAGTGACCTCGGGTAGTTTCTCGTCCAGTCACTGCAGGATTAGGCATTAGGTTAGGCTGTGTTGCTCAGGGCTGTATCCAGCCTGGTCTGAAAACCTCTGCAGACTGCTTAACTGCTCTCTGCACAACCTGTTCCAATGCCTGACTGTTCTCATAGTAAAAAAAGGACAGTACTTCAATCCAAATTGAAGCCAAAGCTAGATCTTAGCACATGGAGCAGCTTTTGCACTTAATGCACCATCTAATAATTTGATTTGTTTGGGTTTTTTTAATTCCGGGGATGGCATGTTTGTCATTCGTTTCGGTCATTTAATATTCTGCACAGAAATAAAAATAACAAAGCATTTTAGTGTTGATTTTCCTGCTTTGCAAATTTTCATCCAGTTTTGTTAAGCAGTTGACAAAAATAGCTATTATTGTTATCAGTGTGGTTTGCTCAGGTGATGTTTCTATAGATTTCAGTGGTAAACAATTTGTTATGGTTTATTCCTGGGTTTGGAGATTTTTTATATTAGGCTTAGATTATTTTAAGAGTAAGGATAGCTGCAACAGTGGAAGACAGGTCTTCCACACAATTAGCAATTATTTGTTTCACATTTTTGTGACTTGGATCATAATCTATTTTCTATTTAGATAAACTGTCACTTGTTGAATGCAGAATTATTTCCGTATGTATTAAAGTCACAAGGACTGAACCATTCTTGAAAAAATGTTGCAAAAATGTGGTCCTTCTACTGCTACAAAAAAAAAAATAAACTCTTGCTTGTTTATAAACCAGTGGTTATTCTGATTACCTACTCTTAAGTGTAAATAGCTACACAAGCTGACAGCCTTCAACTTCGGTGGTAATGAACAACCAAACCACTTTAACATGAGGAAGAACTTCTTTACATTGAGGGTGGCAGAGCACTGGGACAGCTTCCCAGAGAGGTTGTGGAGTCTCCCTCCCCAGAGACATTCAAGACAAAAACCCACCTGGACACTTCCTGTGTCACCTCCAGGTGACCCTGCCTTGGTGGGGTGATTGGACTAGATGATCTCCAGAGCTCCTTTCCAACCACCAACTATTCTGTGACTGTATTTCAAATCAATGCCTTTTATTGAGCACAAGTAAAGCTAAGAGGTTAATGTAGTTAGGCTTGTGAATTTTGCAGCTACTTAAAGGGCCATTGCAAGTACAGTGGAGCAAGCCAGACTCCTTTCAGTTCTGGCAGACAGTGTAGAAGGGCACAAAAGCCAGACCTGGTGGGTTCTGTGGACTCTGGTAGGGTTTTGGGGAGAGCTTGTTCCCCAGGGGGCTGGTGTGCTGAGAGGGGATGGGAAGGGGAAACAGCACGGAGGGTGCGGATCCGGCTGGACTTGATAACCCATTCAACTCAGGATATTCTAAGTTTCTATGCATAACACATTTCAAAAATACTATGGATCTTGAACATTCCTTTAATAAAGTTCAAAGATGAAAGAAAATACAATAAAAAATACTTTTCCAGTATTAATGTATCTCTTTTTTTCCCAGTTTTGGCCACGCTGTCTTTGTCTCGTTTTACTATTTTCAATACTGGTGTCATTGTCACAACTTTGCCGTTTTCTCTTTCTTTCATCCTGCTTGGGGCACTTCACAGTCACTTAGATGTGCCCAATTCAGGAGAATTCTGTGCAGTCTTGAATTGTGCAGTTTGATTCTGATAGGGAGATAGGATAAATCTGAAGGTACTGCTAATAAGAAAATTACCTGTTAACCCGTTGGACTCTGTACTGTGTACTGCTATACTAAAATATGGTACATTTAGAGAAATAGAAGCTTGAGTTCTTAACATTGTGAAAGAGGAAATTTTAAAAGAACTGCATTTTGCATGCATTATGACTTAACAATTAAAAGAGGGACAAACTATAACATAATGTTTGAGAATAAGCTATTTTATGACAACTAGTACAGAAAAGCAGTCAAATTTTTCATGGCAAAATTAGAACAGAGACATAACCTAATTTAAGGTTAAATTGCCAGCTAGTCCTCACATAAGTTAAACAAACATGGTATTCCTTTCATTACTTGATCTCTGATAAATATTTGTAATTGCAGTGCCTGTTGGTACTGTAAAGGCATGTACATCTCCAAGTTCTTCAAGCCTGGTTTAACCAATTTTAAAGTCAATGTGGAACAAAGCATTCCAACAAGGACCTTGAAAGATTCCCAAGTGAGCAACCTGCCTGGCAGCCTGCCAAGGCAAGGTAGATTTGTTAAGGCATACTAGTGATGAGATCACTTTCTGTTGAAGCTTCAACAAACTATGTGAGACGCTGCAATACCATCCTCCCTGGCAAGCAGAAAATGGGATGAAGTTGGTTGTGTGTAGTAGTCTGCCAGGTCTGGTCTTGCAGTGTCTACTGCCTTGTTACTGAGGAGTAGGTTCATCAGCAAGCAGAAGGGGTAAGATGGTGTACTTGAGCCTCCCAAATGGAGTAGAGGAGATGGGAAAGTTGGTACAAGCACCAGCTCTTCACAGGGCACAGCCTGGAAAGATGGGAGGGCAAGCCCCCACCCCATAGGTGAGGAACAGATTCTCTCCATTTTCCTGCTCAGATTGCAGCCAACAAGGGTAGTTGATCCAGACTGCCCCCCTTGTGTAGTTCCAAGGGCTGGCCAGTCCCCAGTCTACAAATATCTGTCTGAGATATTCCACAGCATTTTTAGCTTTCTTAAGCTCTATGCCTTTAAAATATTCTTGCAGGAAGAAAATAGCTTGGTTTTGTAGATCCTGTTATTAGAGGATCCTGAAATGTCCTAATATTGTGTTTATAGCACATTTTGAGACCTGAAGTAAGCACTTTTTTTTGCAGAAATGCAAAATGTATTCAGTTTCATAAAAATGCTCCCAAATTTTTAACTTTTAACACAAACTCACCACCTCTTGAAAGCCAGGGTGATCATGAAGTAAATGGTTGTTCACTGGCAAAGGAGTAACAGGAAATGGAGAATTTCCAGAAAGGTCTTCATGCCTAAAGGAAAAACAAGCCAATGTACCAAGGCTGAATGTCCACCACATACTGTTTATCAGAGTGCTAAGACTTAACTCTTGGGTGTAATGGGAATATCCAAGAGGACAACTGAGATATTAGCAACAGGACTTACACGAAAAACAAAAAAGATAAAGGAAATACACCCAAAGGCTTCATTAATGAGCAATCCTTATATGTGCATGCACAAAAGGGTACTAGATTTCACCATGAGAGTTCGCCTTAAATGCTGAATCTGGGGTGTTCAGACTTCCATTATAGCAGGTTTATAACTGTGCATTCATATGTACATGCTTGTGCATATACACACAAAAAAATGCAGGTGTAAACATGGTAGGGTTAAAAAAAGACCGTCCCTGTTGTCAGATTTTGTTTCCCAATGACTTCCCAATTGTTAATACAAAACCCAGGGTTCAGTATGTTCTCATGGTCCTGAATATTTCAGAAACAAATAAAGAATGGAAAATTGAAGCTAACTAATCATCTGGTAAGCTAAAAAAACAAAATTAAAATTAACTGCATCCTGTCACAAGCCCTCAGTAAGGGTGCAATGACAAGATGCTGTTTTGATGAAAAACCTCAATTGTTCTACTACATCAACTCACTTTCTTAATACATTTTTTAAATTATAATCATAAGGTTCATTCACAGGTGATTGTTGTTACCTGTCTTCAGGAGAATCTAAGTCAATATGGTGTTCAAAATCATCTGTACAACTGTCTAGTTCTGGTGAGTGAGAACTCTCTGGAAATAAGACAAGAGTGTAATGACTATTCAGTTACCACAATTCAATTAACAAGTTAAAAACCACAGAAAGTGTTTTGTGTCATCTGTAGTGTGCTCGTAGATCTAAGGTAATATACAAAGGTATGGTGCCATTTTATGACAGATAACAATAGCATCATCTTACAGCTTGAAAATGTTCATTTCCCATTAATTCACTTACAGAAGCACAAATCAGGGCTGTTTAAGTACTCAAGAACACCATTACCACCCAGTTACAGAAACAGGAGATGCTTCTGATTTTGGGAACTACAGATATTCTGCTTAAACCCAGCAACTGCTCTATAGAGCCTTTGAAGGAAGCAGTGACACAGCAGGGAGTCCTTAATGTCTGGGTTGCAAATGATGGCTGATTGTTGGCATTCTCACAGGTTTAGTTCCATATACATAAAAATAAGAATATTACTTTGAATTTAATATATTCTTTAAACTACAATTGCTTCCCTTTAAAATAAAAGCACTGGTAACTTTGTGGCTTTAGCATAAAAATGATCCAAGAGCTCAATAGTGGCTGGCTATACTGAATCAATTTTTTCTGTCAGACTGCAAGGTAAAGTTACACCCCAATTCCTAAATGTAATCTGGCATGAAAACCTGGATTACAGCAGTGTTTGACACAGCTTGCAAGTTATGCTGTTCTGAACCAATCTAATGTATTCTCTTAGTAAAAAAAAAAAAAAAAAAAAAGGACTGAATCCTTCCATATGCAAAAGCCTCATGAAGTCTTTGTTTCTTAATAAAAAAATATCCAACTGCAGATTATTATCTTTGTAAAAGACTGTAGGATTCAAAACTGTTCTTCAAAAAGTTTAAAAATTTACACTTAAACTTCAGCATTGGGACTATGAAACATACCCTTCCAATACTGCACAGTAATTGGTCTTCCATACAAACAGATTCCATCCAGCAGAGCTTTTGCATAAGGCACTGATACTTTGTGTTTAAAGCAAACATATCCAAAAGACTTAGGTTTTCCTTCTTTGTCCTCACAAATCATCACTTTGGTTAATGGTCCAGCCTGAAAGAAATTTCTATTAATTAGCAGAGACTGACACTTCATTATGTTTTGAATATTTCATTATTTCTCTTCAGCCATAGTCAGAAACCATAAGTTTTTTTCTTTGAAAATATCTCTTCACATTGCCAAAGCTCAAGTTCTGAGCCTTCTACAAACAAAAATCAGTTCCACAAATGTTAAAAGGGAACCAAGCATGAGCTCATGTTTAGTCTTTCATAACCAGAATTTTTATTATTTTTAGAATACCATACCATAATAATTTATTATTTTTAGAATACCATACCATAATAATTAGCTTCCCAAACAGGAAGACTAATTTACTGACTCCATAGCAAAAGTTACCTTCTAGTTCATAAATAAAAATATTAATAGTTTAGAAGTAGCAGTAGATACTTGCTCATCATTTGATGAAGGGGAAGAGCTAGAGGTCAGGGATGCATGTTTAGGACTACACCACAGCAGGAATATTGAACTGGATATCTTCCAAGACAGGGCAAGACTACAACAAGAAGTATAGGCTGTTGCAGCAAAAGGGAAACCTGAATGAAAACAAGATAAATCGAGGGAAAAAGACAATTTACTGGGATGACCTAGAGACCCAGATAAAATCTGGCAGTTGGATGACTGCTGCAGATTATGCAGAAGAATAATGCAAAACTGTGTTCTAAGAGCATCTTTATCACTTTTGCATTTTGTATTGTATTACTCGTCCTCTAAGAAAAACTTTCTTAAGCTCACATTTACAGTTATACAACAGACTACTGTTTAGTCTTGAAAACAGGTAGGAATTAAGCTTGGGCTTCAAACAGGTCCAACTACTTTGTGCTTCTACACTGTCACTGAAGGGTCGGGGTTTGAAGGGACCTCTGGGAGAGCACGTTGTCCAACTCTCCTAACTGAACATCCCATTGGTGGATTATTTTCTTCTCGAGCATTAGAACAGCATTTCGATATATCCAGGTACCCGTCCGCTACCTGCAGGAAGAGCTCGTAGAGGATCTCCTCCCTGACCCGGCTCTCCAAGTTCCCCACGAGCAGAGTCTGCTCCGCCGCCGCGGACCGCCCCGGCGACGACATCGAGCCTGCGGGACCTGCGGGACTGCGAGAGGAGCGTCCCGGCTGCAGGGAAGCTGCGCTCCAGGACGCAATGCGAGCGGCCGGGCCCAGCTCCGGGCAACGCCGGAACGCGGGTGGGTGGGTGTCGCGTCTGCTTGTGACACCACCCCCATCACCTGTTTGTGATACCGTACTTAATCGTTCGGTGTGCAGTAATGACGGTAAATACAAACATGAAGGTCTTCTCTTCTATTTTTGCTACTCAATCTTAAGTCCTAGCAGGGCTGACTGGTGCAAAACAAACCGACCAACCCTGAAAAAGGATCCACCTTCCCAGACTAGTATTCACAAGGGTGTTCACACTATCCACTCCTGCTATTAACATTGCAGTGAGCCCTTAGTGTAGAAGAGGCTGCAAACAGAGCAAGTGCTCAGGAGCAAAGAGAGAGGGTTTTTTCAGATGGAACTCCATGCCACCCATAGAGAAAACCTATTTCTGCACTGTGTTATAGCATCGGCTTGAAAGGCAGAAGTGATTTTAAACCATGGAGCATTGGAACAATGGGCTGACCTAATCTCTGCAATAAACTGCTGAAATTGTCCAGCTGGGCAAATGAACAGAGACTTTTGCTTCTGATAAGCTTCCAATGGCTGCAAGTCACAGGCAGAAAGCTGGAAAAAAGAATGTACCCAAAGCCCAGCTGCAGGAGCAGCCCCTGGGCAGGGGAACACTGAGCTCACCACACAGTGAGAATTCCTGATTCAAGCTTTTTTCCTGTAGAAACACCAGATCAGTCGCTAACACTACCAGTCAGACTGGTGTGAACATCTGCCAGTGTTCCTGAGCATCTTTGGTTCTCTAGAGTGATGGCACACTGAGCCTCTCCCAGACAATTGGGCATGAAGCAGGGGTGTCTCCCAGCTCCCACTAACCTGCAAACACCGAAGGGCACCAGCTGCGACAAAAGGAGGCCCACTGCACCCCTGCATCTCCCTGCTTGACAGGACTGGGGCTGGGCTGACAACTGCTCTGACCACAGAGCTAGCAGGAAGTCTCCAGCACAAAGGGACACAGGCAGCAGAATAGCAACTCTACAGGAGCTGTTTCTGCCAGACTGGGCTTGAGTTGTGCCAGGTGAAAAATTAGAGCAATGATTTGTGGAACAAGGTGCATTGCCAAGTGCTACCAGAGCCCAAGAACTTGTCAGATAGAGTATACCACCTCTGTGGATCAAAGTAAGAAAGCCTTGTATCATCAGTAGCCTCAGGAAATAAATGAGAAATGAGCACATGAAATGCACAGCATGAACTCAATGCCTGGGTATGTGTGTTGGAGATGATGCAATTATTGATACTTTACCAAAAACATTAACCTGGCAGAGGAGTGAGGCAGTTAATTTCTTGCACCACAGGGAAGAGTTCGAACCTTTTAACTTTACCAGCATTCCCAAAGTCATGAACTTTGCATGGAATCAGTTACACTGCTATTGAAGTGTAAGTTTATTCCCCTGCAGAAAAGGGAGTGAAAAAGCAGTACAAGGCACTTCACAATACTGTGATTATTTTCACACAGACCACTGTAACTGGAATAATATTCATAAACAAGTACCAAATTTCCCTCAGAAGAAAATGAAATGTCAGTAAAACTTTTATGCAAGTCTTCATTTTCTTCAGATGGCTTTGGAAGGGTAATACTTCTGTATTCTGCATCTCAACCCACAACAGACATTTTCAGAAGAAGGCTCAGACCAACAAACCCTAATCTCTGCCAGCAGGCAAGTTCCTTAGTGCATTCCCTCATCAGGAAATACAGAGAGTGAGTGTATTTCAGCTGATGGCTCAGGACTATTCCTTACCAGTCACTAAAAAAATTACCTTCAAAATAATCTGCAGCCATTGTAAAATCACTTCTGCACAAAACCATCTGTCTCTACATTTATAAATATCGAGACAGAGGATTGAAGCAGAGCAATGGGAACAGAGAGGAAAGGGAAGGGAAGGAGAGAGAAGAAAGAAAGAAAGAAAAAGAGAGATAGAGAGAGAGAGAGAAAGAGAGAGAAAAAGAGAGAGAGAGAGAAAGAGAGAGAGGGAAAGAAAGAGGGAAAGAAAGAAAGGGAAGGGAAAGAAAGAAAGGGAAGGGAAGGGAAGGGAAGGGAAGGGAAGGGAAGGGAAGGGAAGGGAAGGGAAGGGAAGGGAAGGGAAGGGAAGGGAAGGGAAGGGAAGGGAAGGGAAGGGAAGGGAAGGGAAGGGAAGGGAAGGGAAGGGAAGGGAAGGGAAGGGAAGGGAAGGGAAGGGAAGGGAAGGGAAGGGAAGGGAAGGGAAGGGAAGGGAAGGGAAGGGAAGGGAAGGGAAGGGAAGGGAAGGGAAGGGAAGGGAAGGGAAGGGAAGGGAAGGGAAGGGAAGGGAAGGGAAGGGAAGGGAAGGGAAGGGAAGGGAAGGGAAGGGAAGGGAAGGGAAGGGAAGGGAAGGGAAGGGAAGGGAAGGGAAGGGAAGGGAAGGAAGGAAGGAAGGAAGGAAGGAAGGAAGGAAGGAAGGAAGGAAGGAAGGAAGGAAGGAAGGAAGGAAGGAAGGAAGAAAGAAAGAAAGAAAGAAAGAAAGAAAGAAAGAAAGAAAGAAAGAAAGAAAGAAAGAAAGAAAGAAAGAAAGAAAGAAAGAAAGAAAGAAAGAAAGAAAGAAAGAAAGAAAGAAAGAAAGAAAGAAAGAAAGAAAGAAAGAAAGAAAGAAAGAAAGAAAGAAAAAAAAAGAAGCAACAGGTAGCAGGCCAGAGCAACAAGAAAAAACAAGAGGAAGAACAGACCAATATAGGAACCAGGTGAGGGACAAGGAGTGAGAAAGTGGGATACTGTGAAAGGGAGAAGGACAGGGAGCAGGATGCTGGGATAGAGACAATGAGAGCAATAGAGAGTAACACAGATATGAAGAACAAGAAAAAACGGGGCCAGACAGGTGAAGTAATAAATATTACTTAGGGTGGGGAAACAGCAAAAGGATCAGAGAGTAATAAATGAACAGTGTTATAGAGGGGTAATGCAATGGTTGGCTCTCACAATTAAGGGATGAATATTATGTGCGTCTTAAGAGAAGTTTTGCTGATGTTATTGCGACATTGTTTGGATGTCCTCTGTTCTCCCCATAGTCCCCTTCCCTTCACCCCCCTCACTCTATGGTTGCCAAGGGACAGCCTTGGTAGTCAGGACATGTAGAAGGAGGGTGAGTACCTGTGCCCCTTGCATGGGGCATTTGGGAGGAGGGAAGGCTTGTTACTCGGAGGTGTGGCATGGCAACACCTGACCTTCAATCAAGTTTTGAGAAAGCAGAATCCACTAATGGACGGCGAAGAAGAGTTGGCTGACAGGCTTTGGGAAGCGCCAGGGGTGACGATGCAACACCAGGGGTAATAAAAGACAGAGCAGCCATTTTTTAGACGAGCTCATGGCAGAAGATACACAAAAGAAGACAACCATTAACGACCATCAACTCCAGCCATCACCCTGGAATGGTCAGAGACACCTGGTCTGGGAGAACAGAGATAAGAATTAGCATCAAAGGCAAAGAAATATGTAACCAGTAGGAAACCAAATACTAAGAAATGCGCGACTTGGGGATAATGAGCATTGAAACAATGAATTTCTGTGGGTTTTGACTGTATAAAATACATGAAAAGTCTAGTAGAGAACTGTGTCATGGAATGATTTTCTCTGTGCAACCCAGGCAATGTGTGGATGAAATGTTTTCTGCTGCACATCCTGGCCAGAACAACATCCTGGCCAGAATAAAGTAATGCCTTGATTCTCTGACACTAAAAATGTTGTAGTTGTAGAGTTGTTTTTGTTTTTCCCGCAGTTTCGGTGACACTAACGACCCATGCAAGTCCCAGGTGGGTGCGGGTCACTGGCATAGCCTGGGGCTGCTTTAGGGAAGAATGAACTCTTGGACGCTCAGTGAGGCCTCTGGCAAAGGAAAAGAAGCAGCAGTGACTGTTATTACTGTAGATACCTTGCACGAATCCCTCCTTCTGCAGGGCTTCTGGGGACAGCTCAAGAGGCAACCTGCTACTGTCGCGACAGGGCTGGGGGCGGCCAGTGGACACAGGGCAGGTTTCAGGGACAATGCTGGGGCAGCGGCATAGGGCAAACAGGGTTGCTAGAGGCTCAGGGGCACTCTGGCAGAGCTGGTGGAGAAGTGCCCAGCTCCTGCTCAGGAATGTGGCTGCCTCCACTTGGGCCAGGAGCCACAGCGGGTGGGCTGCAACTTCTTCCCCACCATCCCAGGCGGCCCCGAGGCAGCGCTTCCACACCCACTGAGGTTCTCTGTCATCTCACCGCTGCCTCGACCTCATCCCTCATCCGCCGCTGCCACCACTGGGTCCCGCACCCAGTGCTTGGTGCTCTGCCACGCCACTCCTGAACACCCACTCAGGCACCAGGTCCGGCGGCGGCCTCGAGGGGCACTCAAGCACGGGGCGGCAGTGGCAGCAGCAGTGCGTCAGCGGTACCGGCGCCGCAGTTCCGCGCTTTGCACTCCGAGCACCGCCGACATCGTGTCTGTGGGACGGCAGCGGCGTGTCCTTATCGGGAGGTGGCGCCCACCGCGGCCCCGCACACGCGGGTTCAGCTGCTTGCCTGCAGTTCGGCATTTTGGCCAGGAGGTGGCAGCAGGAGGAAGAGACCCTTTTTCGGTCAACGCGCATTCGCGGCTCTTTTGGCTGCAGGAGCAGCTACTGACCGGACGGTGGCGCCCGCCAGCGCCTCGGCGGGGTCCCGGCCCGGGGAGCCCCGCGGGGCCACGCGGCGGAGACAGAGCGGGAGGTGACGAGATGACATACACGAGAGCAACTCGCCATAATGCTCAGCAGACAATTCATTTGGGATAACCCACACGAAGCAACCTGGTCTGGCTAACTGACCCACACTGGATAATCCATGGCAACACACACCCTCAAACTGCAAATAATTCACCCCCAATCTTCCCAACTGTTGGTTTCATTGCCATTTTGGAGATCTTTTCTTAGTATAAAAATAGGGGTTTACTTTCCCAAATACTTAAATTTACAATTTTCTGGAGCTTTTTCACAACATAAAAACCAAGTGGTTTTTTTGCTTTTGGCCCTGTGCATGAAAATGTGGGGAATTTAGCTTCCCAGCTGCTCACGTCTGTGCATCACAGGACAGCCCAAGCACCAGTGCCCACTACAAGCACCATGTAAGTCCCTGGGGATGCTGCTGCTCTGAGCCTGCACAGCATCCAGAGGGAGCAGCACAGTGACACTCAAGGGATTGGGAGCATGAGCAGTGCCACAGGCATTCAGCTTTTCTGAGAGCACAATGTTGTCAGAATACAGGCTGCAGACATTTCATGAGGCTCAACTACATTTCACCATGGACAGCCAATTTGCCAATTGGGCACATCTGTGCCCCATCCATCTTGGAAGACAGGTGCTCGCAAGGCCGACGCAGGCAGGCAGAGTGGGAGAGCCCCCTGGGCTCCTCTTCCCCAGGCCTAACAGAGGGTTGTGCCTTCAGCCTCTTCTATGCCTCAATCACTCCAGCTCCTCCACTGGCATTGCTCCACGGTGCCCACACCTGCCTGGACCTGGTGGACCCAGCCTGCACATCATGCCCAGGCACAGCCTCCCCTCCCTACAGTGCCTCCTGCACCCTTGCTGGCACAGCCCAGTTGTGCAGCTGGCCCTGTTAACTGGGCACACTGCCCACACCTGCCCACGTTGTCCTCCAGGGCCATCCCTAAAGCCACAACTAGTGCCCAGCTCCCTGGCTCCTCCAGGGCATTAGCACACTGCCAGGCTGGGGCTCAGTGTCCCCAGTAGTCTATTCCACTCCCGCTTAGTCCAGGCTGTCAGTGTTAATCACTTGGACCCTCCACCTCCAACACAAAAGACATGGAAGAGTAGCCCTTGAGCGATGTCCCCAGTGCATGCCCACCAGCCAGGCTTGGACCCTTGAGTGCCCATACTCTTGAAGCCAACACAGCTGGGGTAACCCCTCAAGCTGACCTGGTGCCACTGGCTACAGGAGAACCCGGCTAGCTGTCCCCACATCCCTGCTTCTCCTGCACATCCAGGAGCATTTGTGCCAACACCTTCCCAGGGACGGAGCAGTCTGAAGGCTCTCCCACCCTTCCTCCTTGCTTTTCTGGAATATGACTGTGGTAGTTGCTCAGATTGATGGGAGTTTCCCCAGAGAAGCAAGACCTTCTGATGAGCAGGGCCTGGCACTGGCAGTAAGGCTCCCCACCCTAGCCCCAGGACACTCCCCAGCCAGTCAGAGCCATGTAGTAAACGATTTAATTAACACACTGACAGCAGCAGAGGCAGCCTGAGCTGGACTTCATCCACTGCTCTGCTTGGCCGCCAGTCTCTTGTCTCTCTCTTCAGCAATGGTCAGGCGGATGCCCTTCCCACGGGGCAAGGAGATCCATGGCTTGTTGCCCTGCAGCAAGGGAGAAGAAACCACATCAGGAAACCCAGATGGCAACACAGCTCTCCCATTATGGGGGAAAGCAGCAGAAGCCCACTCCTGCTCATGCTGTGTCAGGTACACATGGTGGTGGCACTGGTGCAGCAGAGGCCCCTAAGGAAGGTGCCAAGGATGCACAAGTCTACAGCTGCCTTTCACTCACATCCATGAAGAATGTGCTTCAGCCAAAACCAAAACGCCACCCCTCCACAACCTGGACAAAGAACCCGTCGGGGATGGAAAAACACCAGAGGATTTGTGTGGGGCACTCTGAGTCATAGCAGCTGCCTAGATCACACCAAGGTCTGAGCACTGCTCAGCCTCCAGCTTTCAGGTTTCAGGGCTGCTTCCTGAAAACGTCCTCATTCCTAAAGTTGCAAATGCTTCTTCCCCTTTCAAGAGCAGGAAGAAATACAGGGAGCTGAGTCAGAACTGAGGCCAGCACTGAAGCTTCACTGTATGGAAAGACAGCTGTCTAAGGAAACACCAAGGAACTTTGCCTCAGCCAGCAGCCCCACCACAAGAGAGAACCCTCCAGCTGGTGCTGGGCCACAGCCTTACTTTGCCAATAACAAAGATGTTGGAGAGCCTGGTGGCAAAGCTGTTGCCGTTGGCGTCCTTCACATGAACCACATCAAACGACCCGGGGTGCCTCTCCCGGTTGGTGATCACCCCAATACGGCCCAAGTTGGCACCACCAGTCACCATGCACAGGTTACCTGAGTAAGGGAATACAGGTGTGACAAGAGCTGGAACCAGATGCTGTGAAGTCCTTCCCATCCCACCTCTGCTAGCACTGCTCACAGTTCTGTGACTGAAACCATCTCTCACCACGAGACATGATGAATAACCTCCCCACCAGCCTGCTGCTTCTACCTGGTACCTCAGAACTGCCAAGTCCCTGTTAAATGCTTCCCATTGCCAGGACACAGGAAGAATCCCCTGCTCCAGCTGCAGGTGGACATGTTCTTGGGAAACAAACCCCTTCCCAAGGCTGACACCACTGCCTCTCTACTTCAGTGCAAATATGCCTAGCATTTAACCTCCACACTGCTCTCCACAGTGGGGAAGGGTACAGTGCATTAAATGGGTTGCAAGACCTACCTGTGTCAAACTTGATGAAGTCTGTGATCTTGCCTGTCTCCAGGTCAATCTGGACTGTATCGTTCACCTTGATGAGGGGGTCTGGATAGCGGATAGTGCGGGCATCATGAGTGACCAAGTGAGGGATTCCTTTGGTGCCCACAAAGATCTTCCTCACCTTGCACAGCTTGTACTGTAAACAAAATCCAACACTTCTCAGCTGAGGCAGCGAGCAATGCCTTTAAACAGCCACCAGCCAGCAGAACACTCAGACACTCAGGGCTCACAACATGAGTCCATGGAGTGACTTGTCCAGCTCCCTGCCTCAGTAACAACTTCTGAACAGCTGCAGCTCTGCTACAGCCCCACCCAAAACTACCTTTGCTGTTGGAAGCAGCAGCCCACCTTGGGCTTCAGCCTGCCCACAAACACTGGCTGCACTTCCACAGCAAAGTCTTTACCAGGGCAATTCCTTTATTTTCCCCCAAAGGCCATGGACACACAAGAGAGACAGAGGCTGCATTTCTCCAGAATCCAAGAGAGATCTGTACCCTCCAGGGCACTGGATTCCCTCCTGCCTGTCACCCTAACTCTCTTATAGCCTCTCTGGACTTCACAGATCAACACAGAGTATGAGAGAAGCACATCACAAGGAGAACCACACCACAGCTGGTTCCAGCACAGCCAGCTCTGCCATCCACACAGCTGCGTGCCTGCACAGCCTGCCTTAAGGAAGGAGATGCAAAGCAGAGAGCAGCCTCGCAGCTCTGGCACACCATGCCTGGGTTAAGGAAATGCATGAGGAAGCCGCTCTCCACAAGCCAAGGTGAGTAGACAGTTTTGTTGTCCTGGGAAGAAGTCCAAAGCATTTACACCACAGGCAGTTCCATGTTTCTGGTCACTGTTAGCCAGCAAAGCCAAGAGTCCTCCACCCAAAACTCTGATCCCACCCATACCAACAGCATCATCTAAATCCAGCACAAGACAATGCACCTACACCCATCTGTGAACTCCTTTCAGGTAACCAAGAAATCTCCCCCCAACACAGGCTTCACCACAACCCTGAGTACCCCAATCTCAAGTGCACCATGGCCTCAACTGTCAGGGAAGAGACATCAGCTCTCATTTAGGAGATGCCAAAGAAGCACTGCCCCAGCCAAACCCAACTGGGCTCATGCTTACACCACATCGAAGCTCCTCACCTTGGCCTCCTCAGGTGTGATGCGATGAACAGCAAACCGGCCCTTGGTATCATACACCAGGCGGAAATGCTCACCTGTCTTCTCAATGCTGATGACATCTGATTGCAGACAGGGAAACATAACAGCAGCTGTTATCAGCTCATTACCCAAGACCTTCACTTTGGATCAAGCTCATGTTTAAGAACAGAGACTGCTGAACAACATTAAGGATGTGATTGATGTGGTTGGGATCTACGCTTGACCACAGCCTCATGTCTTTTGCTATGACAGACTGCAAATTAGCAAAAACTGCTGAAGGCTGCAATCTGAACAGCAACTTACCCAGGTCAAGCAGGCACTTACAGGCTACGTATCTGACTACAGTATTCATTGCAGGGCCTAATTCCAAACTAAATAATACCTGCTTATACATATCCTTTCCTCAACTCCAGCAGGGAAACCTTACCCCTCAAATAATGCCAGCCCCATAAAACACTCCCCTGCCAGTGCAGAAGAGATGCTTAAGGAATTGCCCCAAACCTACTCACCCATGAAGCCTGCAGGGTAGGTGATGTCGGTGCGAACTTTGCCATCTATTTTGATGAACCTCTGCATGCAGATCTTCTTGACCTCATCTCCTGTCAGAGCATACTTCAGCCGGTTGCGCAGGAAGATGATGAGGGGAAGGCACTCCCTCAGCTTGTGTGGGCCCGTTGATGGGCGGGGTGCCTGCGGACAGAAACTTTCTGCTGGAGGCTCAAGCAGCATCAACCACCCCAGAGAAGGACACCATGAGCCAACAGCTCCCAGAAGAGCACGGGCGGGCAGCAGCACAAAGTGCAGCTGCCAAGCAGGCAGCGACCAGCTGAAGCTCTCTATTCTTGGTACTCATAGCAGCTTCCCCCATGTCTTGCCAGCCTCACAAAACGGCCCCCAACACAGCATAACCATCCATCTCAATCCAGAGGTGGAAAAGCACAATAGGAAGGTTAAGAGAACAGCCAAAGACCCCATCACATCCTCTGCAAACGGGGGAACACGAACGCTATTCACAAAGACCCTAACGTTAAACAACCCCTCCTGCCCTGTCCCACTGCCCCTGTTCACTGCTCAGCCCCACGCAGCACCCGAACACCTCTCCTGATGTGACTGCGGCTGCCCCACCTCCGACCCCGGCCTCAACCCCAAACTCAAGCCCGACCCCAGCTTCAACCCCAAACCAGGCCCGCACTCACGAAGACGCCCGTCAGCTTATCCAGCATCCAGTGCTTGGGTGCAGCCACGCGCTTCAGATGCTTCTTGGGGCCGCGGGCCTATAGGACGGGACGTGTTATGGGGTGTGTTACGGGCCGCCGCCAGGCCCGGCCCCCCCCAGCCATCCCTCCCCGGCCCCCTCAGACTCTTGCCCCTCTGCCCCTAGCGCCAGGCTCCCGCCCGCGCTTGTCGCCCCGGGGGAGACGGCCATAGCCCGCCCTGAGCGGGGGATGGCGGCGGATGGCGGCGGGGACTGGCGCCACCGCGCTCTCACCATGGCTGCGCTCTGCCGAGAAAGGGCTGCAATTTCCGGCCCGCCGCGGAAGGACAAAGCGTGTCGGCAGCGACGTGCGTCGCCCCCTGGCGGTCCGGAGGTCCAGGGCCGCCCGTGAGGTGAAGGGGAACTTGGGAGTAGGGCTTGTCCCTTCCTGGCGGTCCCGACGGGGACACCCGTCTCCGAGACTCCCTGCTGCTAGCCGGGCACTGTGGCCGTAGTCATCAGCTGATCATCGCTGATGGCATGGGACAGCCCGCCATGTTCTGGCCCCGCGGTTTGGGAGACCCAGTGAGTATCGGGAGATGAGCCAGGAGTAACAGCTGTGCCAGGACCTCTCCCTGCCCACATCTGTGCTCCCACACCTGTGCCTTCTTCCTGCCACGGCCCCTCCCGGGGTAGAGCCGGGACCCCACGCAGCCCCCAAATCTAACGCCGGGCCTTAGCGCCCACTTCTGAAGGCAGTTCGGGGCTTAAGTGGTCCCAGCTGCCCTCCCCAGGGAGGCCAACATGTCCCCACAAGGCTCCGGAGTCCCCGGGACGGTCCCAGACCCCCCACACCCTGCCAGGCAGCCCAGTGAGTGCAACAGCCTCACACCTAGCACGTCCCCACAGCAGCGCTCCCGTAGCAGGGTGTGGCTGGGACAGAGGTTCCATTCCCCAGGGTGTCATGTCACCAAAAACGTCGGGATAAATGAAACTCTGTGTTTAGATTAGAGAGCAGCATTACCTTATTCACAGTGCTAAGTGCATTGGGGGAGCTCCACCTATGATACGTGCACACTTTCAAAACTTTTCATTATTTATACACTTTAGCATAGACATTAATGTTCATTGGCTGTAAAATACATAGTTCTCTTCATTAATTAGTATTTTATCTTCTACTGGTTATAGATTTCTCGTTTCTCATGCTAATTAGTCTAAATTTCCAGTCTTGTTATAATCTTTTTCCCAGATAAGACAATTGCTGAATTGTCTTTGTTCGTTTCTTTATCTCTGGGTTCTGCAAAATGTTCTTGTAGTCTATAAATTCTGCATTCCGTGTGTCCAGTTTCAGCTATAGATCTCTCCCGTGCTTAGTCCAGTGAAGCATATCAACGTTGGTTTAGCAAAACTTGAATGTTTTAGTAATTTTCCCAACCTGTGTCCCCACAATAGCAGCTTATGACAAACCTTGCTAAGCGCTACGGTGGAAAATTATACTGTTCATGTTTGATTAAAACAATTAATTAGAAATGTTAGTTAGAAAAGTTGCTAGGGAAGCTGTATAATTTTCAGCAACAGGATGGTAACATAAGTCGAGAAGACGCACTGGAGCTGTGGGGCGCCAAGGGCTGATTCACACAATGTCCTTCGCCGAAATGGACAAGAGGCACAGCCCACAGAACAATGATCCTTCCACATTTTACTACACGGCAGCTTCAGACCCTCGCCTGACGGCCCCACCGGGACACCTGCACGTTTTGGGGCAGGCAGCGCAGTCCCAGCTCCTTCTCCCGCCCCTTCCCACACTCGGCTGGGTTCGGAGCGTGCCCTGCGACCGCAGAGCCGGTACCTGGGGCAGCTGGGGCGCTGCTCACCGCAGGGGTGAGGTAGGAGCCCCCCAGCTCAGCCGCACTCCGGCCTCAGTAGCTAACCGGCAAGTCCGACGGGGAGTCGAGTTCGTGGTGACCGAGCCAGAGCTCCGGCAGGTCATCCGCCCTGTTGAGGCCAAGCTCCACCACCAGCGCCCTGAGCACCCTGTCCGCCAGCTCCGAGTCGATGAGGCCGGGGCGAGCGGCTCCCCGAGCCGCACAGCTGTGTCCTAAGCCCCAGGCGAGCGGCGAACCGGGGTCTGTGGAGCTTCTGCAGGCACAGGCCGGCCAGGAGGTTGGGACCCGCCTGGGGGGGTCACGGAGGCGGGGAGCAGGCGCAGTCCCCACCGCAGGCACCTCCTCGGCCCCGAAGGGTTAGCAGCACAGGATCGCCACCACCGTGAGGTCCACCGTGCTCCGGGGCGGGACTGTAAACAGCTCATCTCCGGCATCTACGAGGACACGGCAACTCTCAGAGGGGCGCGGGCTTGCCCCGGGCGGGTGGGGTCCAGCCAGGGAGGGAACTGGAGCGTCGCCCCGGTTTACCCTGGCGCCTGCATGGCAAGGCAGGCATCCCACTCTGGATGGGGGATGTGGGGATTTCCACCCAAGAGGCACCTCACCTAAAGCCACAACACTTGACACTTGGGGGATTTCCTATTATTTTCCCAGTTGCTTTCCTGAAACAGCTCACAGGGCAGTTTGCTTCTAGTGGGGAGAGAGCACATGGGGCGGTGAGATGGGTCAGAGGCAGCAGCTGGCCAGCTTCTCCGCTCTCTCATTCCTCACCTTTTTCCCTGAATGGGCAGTCCCCAAGCCTGACATCTCCCCCAGGCACTGGGATCCTTTGCTAAGGCAGTGGCAGCACCAGCCTCCTGGCAGTGGTCACCACACAAGACTGGTCTCTCCACACCACACACCAGACCACACCAGGTGTCAGGGGTACATGGAAGCAGCCAAGGGTTCAGTAATCATGGGAGTCACATCCTGCTGACCTATCTCTCCATCCGATTTCCTGTTGTTTTAATCAGCTGTGAAAAACAACAGAGCAAAACAAAGCCAAGGCCAGGCTGGGAGCCCCTCTGTCTTCCTGTTTCTTCCAGCATAATCTAATTAAAGCCACAGGAAATATGCTTCCCCATAGTGACCGGACATCTTTAAAAACCCACCACAGTAAAAACTCCATGGGCCAGGAGAATGAGGGGACAAGGGCAGCAGAGGCCAGGCTCCATGGCCTTTGGCACTGGGAGAGATCTGACCCAGACACCTGTATACTGTTCCCTTCCTGAGACACCTGGTGGCAGCTCTCATGGGGCACCAGAGCATCTCGAAGTTCATCCAAGATCTCCCAGGACAGGAGCTGCCACAATGGCCTGCTTCTCCCTTGACACTCTTGAGAGGCTCTCCAGGGTCTGGCCCCTCTGTGCAGGATTTCAGGAGCTCACAAATGCAGTGGTGGGGGGGTACTGTGGAGGAGAGCACTGGAAAGGCAGGGTGCATGGAAAAGAAAGGAAAGGGCTGGAGGAGTATTTCAAGTATTTTATTTTTTTAAAAAATCCCAGTTAAAAATCCCAGTTAAATCCCAGTTATGTGCCTTTCTATGGGTAAGAGACACAATTCTGTGGTACCCCAGGGTGGCCCTGAGGCTCTACTTTCCCGAGTGGGCAGCTCTGAGGCTGTGGCCCTGCCAGGTAGGTAACATTGCACTGGGCTCTAGGGGAGGAGGACTCACAGCTCTGAGCAGCCCCTCTCTTAAAATACATTTAAAAGCAGTTGTAAGAACAAACTGTGGTGTTAGAAAAGGAAAGAGAAAGGAGCAAGGGAGGCTCTGCCAGCACTGGAAGGTTGTGGATGGCGGGCCCACACTCCTGCCTGGGGAGAGCCACAGCGCAGCAGCAGCTTTTCTTCTTTAAAGAGAAAAAAAATTAACCGACCAACAGTACTTTCTTCAAAAGTTTCCCTGCAGCCACGAATTTCACCAGTCGTTCACGTAAATATGCCGTCTTCCCCATAGGAAATGCTCTTGCCTGAGCCTTCCTTTTCTGCTAAACAACGTGCTTCAGATTCCCTGCAAACAAAAGGAAGCAGAAAAGGATATTTCCACTGATTTTAGCCTGATGGAGTGACCTGGCAAGAGGTGCCACTCCCATGCCTGACAGATTAGGGCACAATATGGGAACTCCAGCCTCAGCACAGATCTCAGTTCCTGCTGACCCCTTGCTCCCTTTGAAGAGGCTGCTGCCCTCGTTCAAGCCAGGCTTCAGAAATTACCACAGGGGAACCCTGCCACTGCTTTCACTATGCTGAATGCTGTTTCAGGATTCATGGACCAGCATCCGAGAGGCACATGCTCACTCCCTGCTGCCTCGTTCTTCTTTCAGGCTGGATTCACAGACAGGAGTTCACAACCCTCCCTTTGAGCTCTGGAGTGATGCTGCTCCTCCTACCCTCTTGGACAGGTCCCCAAGGAGGGGATGTCCTCTCCCTAGGATTGGCCTGTGCTTGGGAATGGACACCCAAAGGCATCCACAGCCATTGCACTTCCTACCCTACTTCCAACAACAACACACTGCAACACACACAGATGGAAAAGGGCTGCCAAGCTCCATCGTGCTGTTCCCAGTCCCTCTGGCAGACAGGGACAAGACAGATGGCCAAGGGCATTGAATGAGTTTGGCTGGAGCTGGCAGAGCTCACCCAGCTGCCTGTCCTGGACTTAAAGAGCTTCAAGTCCTGCCTGCTGGAGACCTGTCCCAGTTCCAGAGAGCTATTTCCTACAGCCTCCTCCTGGACCAACTGGGAAGACACAGACTGGATGGGTGGTCTGCAAAGGGGACAGGGAGGGAGCTGGCTCACAGGGAGCTCACAGTGGGTGGTGCTCAATAGTTTTTATATGGTCTTTCAGCCTGTCACAAGTGGCATCCCCCAGGGACTGATACTGGGCCCCATATTGCTCAACATCGTAAATGACCTGGATAGTGAGATTAAAAACAACCGCAGCACCAAACTGGGTGCTGAGGTGAACACGTCAGAAGGGAGAGCCATTTAGAGAGCTGGACAGGCTGGAAGACTGGGCTAAAGAAAGAAGTCTTAAATTTAACAGAGACAAAAGCAAGGTCCTGCACTTGAGACAGAAGGTGCCCAGTTCAGGCCAGGATCTGTGTGACTTGGAAGCAGCCTTGTGGAAATGGTGTGGGGGTCCTGATAAGCAGCAAGCTGAATGGGATCCAGTAGTGTGCTGCTGCAGCAGTGAAGCAAACTGGATCCTGTGCGGCATGTGCAGGAGCATTACTAAGAGAAACTGGATCACCTCATTCCATGTGCGGCTGACAAACAACAAGTAATGTGTCCAGTTATGATCCCCACAAATCACAAAATAAATGGACTGAGCAGTGAGGGTCCACAGGAGGACCACAAAGGTGATCAAATGCTGGAGAACCTGCCCAATGAAGACAGACTCTCCCTGCAGAAGAGAAGGACCTCATCACAGTAATCTAGTACATGAAGCTCACTCTGTAGGCTTCAGAGGACAGAGACTCTTCACAAGGAGTCACATGGAGAGGACAAGGGACAACAGGTGTGAGTTGCAACAGGAGAGGTTTCACCTTATTTTAATTTTTTTTTTACAGTGAGAATAATCAATCACTGGAGGAAATTCCCAAGGGATGAGCCCCCACTGTCAGAATTTTTCAGGATGTGACCAGAGAGGTTGGTAGATAATCTTGTCCAGGCTCTCTTTCCCACAAAAGTTTGGACCAGATGATCTTTGAAGTCCCTTAGAACATGGCGTTCTATGCTTCCAATAAGGACAAGGCCACATGCTCCCCTGCCCAGCCAGAGCAAAGGCAATGGCAACTTTTGCTACAGGGACCCATAACTCTGTACCACCAACCCTGAAAATCCCAAGGGATGTAGGAGGCAAATGACACTGTGCACTAATGAGCAACCAAGTGAATGTGGTTCATCTTTCCAGTCACTGAGAAAGACTGCAATGAGCTCTTTTGAAGCCCTCTCTAAAAAGACCTGTAAGACTCAAGCAAGAGTGTTGGCATGGACAACGCACCTTTGATAGAGTCCAGAATTTCTTGAATTCTCTGTGGCTCATTGCGGTCTGGTCTGCAGCTTGGTGTGATCTCCAGCACGTAATCAGGACCATACTCAGTGAAGAACTGCAGGGAAGAGGAGAGGGAAGTCAGCAGAGAGGTCTTTGGGCTGAGGCTAGAGGGAGGGCTCCCCATAGGTACATTTGTAAAAAGGCAAAAAAATTTGCTCCACCTAAGGGCCACATGTAACTTCACTACACCAAGGTGGTACTTCTAGAGTGTCTGTGTCCACCTGGAGTTTTCAACTGCTTCCCAGTTCAAGGCATGGGAAGCAGAACCCAGTGAGGCAGCCAAAAGCAGTCAAATGTCTATCCCAATGCTTTATTTGGGAAAGCTGTTGACACTCATTTTACACATGGTTACCTGCAAATAGGATTTTTTTTACTATTTCAACTGCTGTAATCACATATTCTACCGTTCACCTCCCACGTTGCTGAACACTGCATTGACATGACTGTGAAACACCTGGGAAAGGAAATGTCAGTGTGCTGCAAGGATACTGTGTCTCTCCTGGCTAAGTGCTCAGATAGCCTGCAGGAAATTTGCAGCACATGGGGTTCGCATGCTAAAGCAGAATCAGAGGTTACTAACAGCTGTTGTGTCATGCTTCTGGCCAAGACAGGGTCAGTTTTTCCAGTAGCAGGGAGGAGGCATGGCCAGGACACAGAGGTTATGCTACACCACCCCATGTAATTGCTGAGGGCAGGGGAAAGGGATTCTCTTTCAGACAGAAGGGATTCCTTCCCACTGAAATAATGTGGCAGAGTGAGCTGTGCAGTTTTGTCTGTTGTCAGGGGGGCAGGGGTGTTTCTGTGTGAATTGTTTCTTTTCTTGTTCCCTCTGTCATTAGTATTGTTGCTGTTGCTGTCCAATAAATTGTTCTTATTTTAACTGTGATCTTTACCCCTTGTGCCTCCAATTGGAGGCCTGCTGGGTCAGGGCAGTATTCTTACATAAGTGTCTTCACAAAACAGGACTGAGTGGCAAGGATGCTGTGTGGATTAGGCAGAACAACTGGCTCTTCTGCGAGGAGGAGGGAGGGTTTTTCAAACCATTACCTCATGATCAGGGATCTCAGAGGACAGTGTTCTCCCAAGGATGACCCCAGTCAAGTATGTCCAGCAGCGAGCTGTGTTGGCAAGGTTGTAACCTCCTGTTTCCAGCAAGAATTGGGATTTTGTGGAGGAAGGATGGGGAAAAGGAAAAGAGAAAAAGAGATTTAAGTGGAAGAAACAAATAATGAAGCCACTGTGTGCAGGTACATGAATTCAGCTTATTTCATCTACTCAAGTCATGCCCAAAATCTGCCTTTTGCACCTGCTGGCTACACAAGGCCAGGTCTGAATGACAGTATATGCAAGAGCAGACTGTTCAAACAGGAACCCCAGTTACATCCAGTGTGGGAGAGGCTGGTCCTCCAGCCACCATCTCAGACTCAGGGTGAGCTCCCAGGTCCATGCAATGGACTCTCTCCTGGCAACAAGGAGAGCAATTTGCAAGTTGCAGGCTGCAGCAGAAATGGGGCCTTCCTGCTTTTTAATACTATCCTTTTTAATACCACACTCCAAAATACACATGCCGAGCCATATGCTGGTGAGCTCTTCAGCACCATCATGTGTGAGAGGACAAATGTGAAACACATCACTACAACTTGCAACTGCTTTACATGGAAATGAGATTTCACAGTGAGTAGGAAATGGTTACCTACATGGTAACGGAACATGACCCCACAAGGAGAAACCTTAGCTGAAAGCAATCCTGCAAGAGACTCAGGTTTTCCAGAAAAGATTACTAGAATAGTAAAGGGAGAAAAGCACTTCAAGACAGAGACCGTATTTTTCAATACTCCCTTCTGTTTGCATTGTGTGTGGTTTTTTCCCTGCTTTTTTTTACTTCTCCCCCAGTTTCCACTTCAAATACTTCCACATGCTGCAGTGGTGGCACACTTCTTTGGTATTTTCACAAGTGACACATAGTTGAGCCTCATTTTCTAACAGAAGTTTTGGGGTTTGTCTGAAAGGTGACATCTCTAGCACATTCACAGACAAGCCACAGCACGAATGAACACTCATAACCTTTCCAAAACAAAGGGCATCAGGCACATCAAATGTTAGCCTTAATATGCTATACCTTATTTCCCCCATCTCAAAAATGACACCTAGAGCTGATCCAGGTCCAAGCATGGAGCTCAGGGGCTTTCCCTGGCACACAGTGGCTTTTGTTGTTCTGAAATGCTCTGTTAACATAAAGCCTGTCCTGTGCTGTCCCCACTGGACAAGCAGCTGGATAGTCAGCACAGCTTAGCTTTCACTGGGTATAAGAGCCCTGCTGTACCTTGCAGGCAGCCACGCCTTGTCCCAAGCCCCTTCTTAAATCTTAATGAAACCATTCATCACCAGGTGCCCAAGGTACGTTTGGGAACACCGTGCTCACTTTTAAAGAGAAGCACCAAAGGGGTGATCAGCAGAGATGGGAATCACAGGTGTCACTGAGAAGTCAGGGTCAGTTTGTTGGCCTCCCCTCTTCTCCAGAGGACCCATACAGCTTTTAACTCAAGATCTGAGTCAGAATTGAGACTTACACCTGTCAGTATCAAGGATTTCAAGTGTGAGAAAACAGTACTGTGCCACAGTGTATCCTCCTGACACTGCCCAGCAGTCACCCTGCTGAACCCTTGCCAGTGCTGAGCCCAAGAGCAGGCAGGCACCTGAGGCAGGGTCACAGGAGGACAAACATGTTTCACTGAGAACAGCAGGATCCACTCACCTCCTCCCAGGATAAGAGTTGCTAGCTGCCACTGCAGGACATACTTGAGGCACTTGCCCACTCCCTCGGGTGTCATGTTGAAAGAGCACATGGGGTCTCCAGCAATGGTGTCTGCCCCCAGCTGCATCACAACTGCATCGGGGTTGAAGGCAGCATACACTTCCTTCAGCACTCTGGGGAGAGGAAGAACAGTCCATTTAATGCCAGCACAGCAGAGGAATGCTGGTGGCACATCCCTGCTCACTCAGATCCACCAATGCCTCTCAGGGTCTCTGCTTTCTCTGCTTCCACCCAACTCATACCAGTTACACTACCTCTGCTCCCAGTTAGCCTTCTACCTCCACAGCAAGTTTAGCTCTCAGAGCACTTATCAAAAGATGAACTCAAAAGCACCACTGATAACATGGCAGAGGGGGTTCTAGTCCTCACCAGTTTAGCGGTAGCATCAAATTCCACACGTACACTGTCTGCCTTTAGGCTGCAGGACAATCCAGGGGCTTTTCTGCCCTGTGAAAGTCATGGTTGAAATCAGGGTCTGGCAAAACAACAACCCTGAACTCTCAGACACCTCTCACCAGGACAGGACAGGAGAAACGGAGGAAGTCTCTGGCAAGGCTCTTAATTTCTCTCCTATATGGCTCTTGAGGCTCTACGAGGAAAAGCTGTGTGCAGGGTGTAGTCAGCCTGCAAAAACCTGCATTGGACAGAGCTTCATGCCTCAATCCCATTGTGGTTTTGGGAAGTACAGGCAATCACCCTCAAACAACAGCTGGATGAGACATCCACAGTCATGCCTGTGACTGCCTCCCAGCCTGGCCAGAACTCAGAGACCTCCAGGTCTCTTGCAGAAGCTTTAGCTATACACAGCTTGAAATCAATGATAGGTTACGATGTCCTTCAGCTGTGGGTGCATGCAGTGGGCTCCTTAGTGGGTTTCTGACCTGTCTCAGCCCCTAGAGCTGCCTTTCGGAAGCATGTCCTCTGGCACAAAGAGGGCTGCTCTGCCCCAGCAATGGCAAGCACCAATAAGCCAGCAGGAGGCATGGCCCCCACATGACTTCCCTACTGGCCTACAAGTTTAGAGAGGTTTCAGCCCTCAGGTGTTAGAGGTGGACGTGCTACCATATCCTGCAGCCCTGCACTGAGACTTCTCTCACCTGGAAAACAAGCCCCGCAGCCCAGTTTTGACTTGACCAACAGCTTGTGAGGTCCACTATCAATTGAGGGACCAAGAGGACTGCCAGGAGGCAGCTCTGTCACTGTCAGATATTCAGCCTTTCATTCTTCCAGTACAGACAGAAGGTACTAGGAAAACGTTTTTAGCTAAGCCCCAAGTGTATGTCCCACAGTCAGAATTCAGAGCACTTACTTGAAGAAGAAACATTTAGCCCTAAGTCCACAGTTAAAAAATATTTCCTCCTCTCAGTCTGTCCTTAAATACACACCTGTGGAAGTGTATCTAAGGAGAAAAGCTGATCTGTGGCACAGACCCCTCCAGCCACCCACAATGTCTTTGTATATTGTTTGCTTAAGGATTCAGACAAGACCTCTGAGAACTTACAGTCCATGTTCCCCATTGTAATCAAAAGCTGCAACAGGGGAAGGGACAAGCCTTAAGAAAGGACAGTAATTAAAAATACTAAGCTGTGTAGTGTCTTATTCTCTAAAATCCCATCCAAGTCAGCTGTATTGGAGCAAGAGGGCTTACGATTCACAGATCTGGTAATATTTTTCATCCTGAATGCCATCCTGAATGGGCACATTCACGCTGTAATAGCGACCTTTTCCCAGGCCAACATCTGTCACATCACCGGTGCCTGCACAACAGAAACACTCCAATTAGGAGGGAAAGCAAAGCAGCAGCAAGAGACGTGTGGGGTGTCTCAAAGGCAAGCCGAGAGCCAGGATGTTTGGCATGCTTATGGAGAAATCCACCTGCGACTGTCCAGAAAGGCAGGGTGGAGGGATGCAGTACTCTCCTTCACCCAAATCTGCCACGCAGTGTCAAAAGGGCTCTGCCTGGAGCTCAGCTACAACCAGAAAGGGGGAAATGCTGAACATGTAGCTCCTCCTCTTTCGTTCCCCTGGGTCGAGAGAAGAGGCAACAAGACATGTCGGCTGGACAGCAGGGATGGGACTTGCCTTTACAGAGACCTCACCAGTGACGTGTGAATCAAATGAGCACAAACCTCACAAGTTCAACTTGCCTGGGAAAAATCCAGGTGAAAATTTGTGCAGAGAAACCGTCATGACTTTCGAGGTGAAACTAAAGGCATCCTCAACTCCTATTAGGAAAGGGAAAAAAAGCTTTCATGCATCATTTATATAAATGATGGAGTCTGAACACACAGAGTTGCTTGATACACACATGGCAGCAAGCAGAGAAGGAGCAGCATGAGCAAAGCAGAAATGCAGATGTGACTCAATAAATACATCCTCAATCCATAGAGACTGGAGTTCAACTGCAGCAAAGATCACAACTGCTATGAATCTGGCAGGCCTCATGCTAATCAGTACTGAATGGATCTCACTATCTCATGTCACTACCCGCAGTAGCAGCACTTGCCTGCGCTGCTAGGCCTGCAAAGCTGCGAGAGGGATCTGGGCAAGGCTGCCTTGGCCAGAGCTTGGCTCTGATTAGAACCAGTGCTACTGGGCTCTCTTGCTTTTTCTCAATGCTGCTGTGGTTCAACATGCCTCTTCCTTAAAGACACATTAAAATAGTGGGGGTGGAGAGGGAAAAAAGAATAGGAAACTTAACAAAAAACAAATGGAGGGAGAAAACGGAAAAAAATGAAACACATCATAAAATTTAGAAGAGCAGGAAATGTTAAATGGTGTATAAATAATGCCCCTGAAGGAGATAGCAGTTTTGGGAAGGCCAGCTCTGGCTCTAGATTTATAGCATAAAGCCTTCCTTTAAATGCACCTTTTACTACTGGCTGCTTCCCTCTTGCAATGGATCCTTAAACCCTGTCAGCTGCTCTGCCAGGATGGGAGACTGGGACACATTATCTGTTGCTTTAGGTACAAGACTTGTGCCCAGAACCTCAAGAGAGGTCTGAGAAGCAGCACATGGCAAGTCTATAAAGCAGGACAAGGCAGAAATGGATTGAGGGAACTCAACTGCATGGAAAGGTGCAGAAGCCATGGCTGTTGCAAGTAAAGCCTTGCTGTGCAGACAAGCCTTAACTTCTCCCATTCTTCCCTGAATCTGTGCAGTTGTGCTGTTTGCAGCCTTTGCTGGGCCTTACCATCCCCATGATGCAGATCCAAATCGATATAAAGGACACGGTCAAACTTCTGGCGCAACCGCAGGATCCCCAAGACAGCGTCATTCAGGTAACAGAAGCCAGAAGCTTCATCCCTGTGAAAACAATGTCTATGACATTGAATATTGCCAATGCAATCACCACTGATCCCAGCATTCTCACTTTGATTTTGCAAGTGTCCACCTCACAGGGACACAGAGGAGTACAAAAACTCAGACAAGGCCCAGCAGTGACTAAGAGATTGGTCAGGAGCAGCTCAAAGCATGGCTGGGAAGCACAGACAACAGGACTGCTTGTGCCAACTGCTTATCAACTGTGGGCTTTCTGGCAGCTGGGTAAGCATCAGTCAGCTCTGCTGCAGAGAGACCCTGGCCTGTGGGTGGGTACCTCTAACCACTGCACAGTTGAACAAAGAAAATGTTAGCTTTCTGCACCTGAGACATTTTAAAGACGTTCAGAGCCACTCGACTCAAACCCACTCTCTCTCTGAGGCAAGAGGATAGTCTCCTTTTCCTGTGAGTTCTGGACAGGCATAGACAGGCAGCCTCTCCATCCCTGCCATCTGGGTCACAGCTCCTGGGAAGGTGCTGGCAGTGAAAGGCAGATCCAAGCCAGTCACAGGATTCTCCTGCTGTTCTAAAGTCTCAGGCTATGAAGATTAAGCCTCTTCCCAAAGTAACTCCCCACTTTCTCTTCCCAAAAAAATGCAGATGGGACGTCCCACATGTAGTCTCTCATGACACAGCTCCTGGGCTCAACCAGGAGAGAGTCCCAGCAGCTAAACAGAGGCCAGGTATACCATGGAAAGATTTATCGCTGACATTCATCAGGGACAGCCTACTTGCTGGCATCAAAGAAATAATAAAGTTTCTTGACCCCTACTCCAGCCTCACTCCAAAGCCAAGTCCCCATCACCACTTAGCACCAGTCCCACATGCATTCTTAAATCTGCCCTGGACAGCTATTTTGAAGTGAAGCTTTATACTTTGCAACAGGAATACTCAAATCCCTTTTCCACAAATTATATCAGGATACATGATGAGCCTCTGCAAAACTCCAGTTGACTTCCAGTCACAGCACTCAGCTTATTTTCCCTGACATTTCCTGCTCAGCAACAGCTGGGAACTGTGAGGAGCCGGGGGTGGCAGAACTGGACTTGCTTTCACTCTCTGCAAGTGCCATGGCGCACAGGTGTTTCCAGTGATTCTGTTAATTTACAGTAATGCTGAAAACAGAGGTGTTAGCAGGTATCCTGAAAATCTGACTCAACTGTGATTATGTACTTCTCCCCTCCCTCACAGCTCACAAGGAAGCAAAGTGAACTATGCTATGTCTTGGGCACACTCTCCAAGGTGTAATACACATCTCAAGGCCAAGCAGAGCAGCACACCAGTTCAGTCAAAAGCAGAGCAGAGTCGGAGCTGCAGCTCAGGACCAGCACTTGGGATTTCTCCATGTTGCCCTAAACCCACCCAGCAAAGCCCTGAGTGCCACTGCCAGAAGGGAGGGTGAGGCTGGCTTGAGAAAAGGCACTTACTCACCATCTTACCCTCAATCCCAAAGGCATCCTCTGAACCAAGAGATTCCAAAGCCCCAGGTCATTCCTACCTTTAGGAAAGCAACTAAACCACCAGCCAGCAGGTGTTTTTTGACAAAAGGAATGTATTTTGCTAGGACACAGATCCTAGAATCAAATACCTGTAGTTCAGTGTCAGTCTGGCTGGACCTTCACACTGGGCTGGCATCTACCCTGAAGCATTCATACACCAACTTACTGGGGTGACTGGGAAGACTCTTTTGGGATCAATGAGTATTAAATGCCTTTTTTAAAAACAGACTCTTTGCTTCCTGGAACAGTGCTAATAGCTCAGCAGCAGCAACACTGCTAAGACTTTTTTCATTAAGGCATTTTTTAAGCCATGCAATCCAGACAGAAGGTAACAGGAGATTTCCCAAAAGTCACCAGTTCTGCACAGAGCTAGAGCTCGGCTCTGCCAAGAGAAAGTCTCCTTTCATAGCAAGCTGCAGCTGAAGCCATTTCCAGCCAAGTGCCCACCAAGAAATGGGCTGAGACAGTGGTATTGCTGGCACTTGCACAGCATTGTTAGACCTCCAGAGTCCCTCTGCCAGGTCAGAAGTCACTGGAGCAAGGCATCTGCTCATGAGGGTACAAGCTGCCAGGGTTAGACACAGGGCCCATGAGAACTCTTGACGCTCCCCAGGGATACAGAACAGCACTGCGAACACCAGTTGGCTGTGGACAAGGAAGGGTGGTGTCTTGTCTATACTGTAAAGAGGCCTCATGTTTTGGGAAATGGGGAGGATAAGTTAAATAAAACATACTTCCATGGAAAATGGAACAGAAACAAATTATTTTACCACTACAGAACCACAGGATGCAGGGACAGAATTTTTACTTCCTCTTCTGTTATGCTGGAAGATCATTACTGATTTTAGAGCTCGCAGGAAACAGCCTCCACATGGAGCATGGGGAAACCCAAGGTTAGTCCTGCACTGTTTCAAACCTCTTATTATGAAACCTAAAAAGCCACACAAAACAATTTGGACATGTCACCACATTCTCACTGTGCTCCAAACTGGCAGTGACATCAACTGTTTGTCTCTCCACTATGTTTCTTCATGGAACTCACAAAATACATTCTCACTTGAGCTTCCTGAGAGAATGATGTATCAAGGAATCACAGGACACCTACGAGTACACCTGCCCCAGACCTGCTCTGCAGCACATGACAGTGATAGCACCAGCACAGGCCAGTGACCTGCCTCTCAGGCCTCTGCCCTGCCCTTTGTTTCTTTCCTCTCTATCTCCTAACTTCCCTCACACCTTGCTTTCTCCTCCAACTGGATCATTGCACCCTGAGGGTTCACAGGGAAGCTGGGAGCTAGGAAGCAGGGTTCAGACACCAGATGAGAAAACACAAGGGAAGAGATTGTTTTCTTACTTCTTTGCATGATGCCACCCTCCAGGCCAGTTAATTGCTACCTTGCACTTGCCATCCAGCAGGCACTGGGCTGCAGTGATGGTGGCTCCTCCCACAGCTGCTGCATACTCAAAGATCCCTTCAGAGGCTGGACAGTCATAACCTGCAGGTAAGAGTCCAGGTAAGAATCCACAGGTCAGACACAACAGGCCTTTTCCTTCAGGGAAAGCACATTCTTTTTGTTTGAGCCTTCAAGACTGACACAGGCTGAATCAGCCTGTTCCTGAAGGACTGATCCCATGGAGGACCCATGCTGGAGAAGTTCTTGAAAAACTGCTACCCATAGGAAAGATCTGCTCTGGAAAAGTTCATGGAAGACAGTGTCCTATGGAGGGACCCCTGACACACGCAGGGCAAGAGTGAAGAGGAAAGAGCAGCAGAGATGTGTGAACTGACCACAACGCCCATTCCTTGTCCCCTTACACTGTTTGAGGGGGAAAGTAGTGAGTGTGAGTGAAGCTGAGTCTGAGAAGAAAGGTGGATGAGGGGGCTGGTGATTTCACTTTTATTTTGAATTCTCACTGTCCTACTCTATTACTAATTGGCAATAAATTGAATTAATTTTCCTGTGCAGAGTCTCTTTTGCTGGTAATCATAATAGAGAGTCATCTCCCTGTTATCTCAACGTGATCTTTTCCACTTTATTTTCTCGCCCACCCTATTGAGGAGGAGAGAGAATGCATGTTGGTGGGTATCTGGCAAAAAAATCCCACCCACATCACAAAAATCAACTCACCACAAAAAGCAACAATCAAAATGTTTTCTTGCACTCAGTTCATTAAAAAATGTGTCCTGAACCAACTTGTGAGTTGTGTGCCTGACTTGGCGAACCTACTTGTCCTTCATACCAATCTCACAATAAACTACTTTCAAGTCTTCAGCTACTTGACCAGAAAAGCCCTGGCACAGTCACTGACATAACTCCTCCCTAAAAATAGACATCCACAAATGAGTCAAGCCTAGGTAAGCTGTAGGTCTATGTCTATAGTATAATCTTCACTTAAGTCCTACAGCAGCCTCCCTGCAGCTGTTGCCCACAAAGCATGATACTAGGGCTGCATGTCTTCCTGTAGACAGAGCAGCTTCAGGAATGTAAAGTCTAAGGGACACTCATGAGATCAGTGCAGAATCTGCACCTCTGCTTCAGTTCTCTCTCAGTGGGTCACTCCTCCCATTCCTGAGACCAAGACAGTGCCCATAGCCATCTCACCAGTTTTACTTGCTGCATTGCTCAGGCTGTCTCAGATCCAGGAGGGCAAGAGTCCTCTGCTCCACACATAAGTGACCAGACAGACAGCAGCTGCTCTGATCACTACAGCTCCAGGCCACTGTTCATGCATGCCCTCCCCACAGCAGGCTTCCAGCAGCCAGTCCCAGCTCCTGCCCGAGGTCAGTGTCAGGGTCTTCCATCCTGTTCCAAAGCCTCACAGCAGCAGCAAAGGGCACCAGCCCCAGTAGGCAAGAGACAGGCTAAGCTGCACAGAGCAGCAAAGTGAGGCTAGCTGTACCCTCTGCTGGCAGCAGGGAAAGTGCCAGCCCGTCAGATGACTGCTGGGGTCCAGCAACACACCATCAAACAGCGTTTCTTTCCAAAACCAAGCCCAGCATCCCCCTGAGCTCACCACTCTAACTGCAGCTCCAGGGAAAACATCCTGGCCCTGGCACTCAATTAATCTCTTGCTGAAGATATGCATCCTTACCCAGTCCATACTCCACAGACTCCGGGTGGTCATCATCTCCCTCCTCACTGACCTTCTGCAGGTGCTGCAGGTAAGCATCTGTGTGAAAACTCGCCATTTCCTCCATGGAGGCCACTTTTGGCTTGACTATCCTAGGCAGAGATGAAGAAAGGAGTACATCAGGGCAAGAGGCTCCAGAGTTCGGCTGGAATGTCCAGCTTTAGCCTTTACCCTAAGAGCCTTCTTTTGGCTGTTAATGTTGTAAATGCAAACAAAACTCCTTCTCCCTCTTGCACTGGACTGTCACTCAAGTGAGAAAGCCATGCAGCTGAGCTGGAGCAGGCCTTGCCCCTGGCTTGGCACTGCCTGTGATGCCTACCCCAGTGAAGAACACCTGCACGTGCTGCCTGCATTAACCTTCCCACTCTGCTTTCAAAAAAAAGTTTTTTTTCCTTTTCTGCATGTTCTCTCAGTTTGTGCAATCCCCAGCATATCCCAACATTCAGGTTACACACAGAGGAACTAACAGAGGGAAATGCCAAGGTCCAGCACAGTGCTGTGGCAGGACCTCAGCCTGGATTAGGAGCTGTGCAATGCCTCTCACATACTGTGACCTGCACCAAAGCAGAGACTGTCACTGTTGTCAGCAATTTGCACAGCACCTTCCCAGGTCTGAGTGCTTTGCAGTGTGCCTAAACAAAATCCTGCAACACACTGAACCCTCCCCAAAACTTGGACACTGGGAGAACACACAAACAGTGCAGCACAGCTCCTTTGCTACAGGAAGAACACAGAAAGCTCCCAGCTCCAGTCTGACTCCGATGTTTCCCACCCCATGCGAGGGAAAACAGTCCTTCAGGTTTGCTCCATAATGATACCTGCAATCACTTCCCAAGCACCCTCTGCCAGGGAAAAAAAAAAAAAAAAAAAAAAGAAGTCTCAAAAGAACCTGGCTGTGCTGAACTGGAGCACATGTCTTTTAAGATTTTATGAGATGCTTCACAAGACGGGGTGAGCTAAGCCTTTCTTTTTTTTTTCCCTTCATATGCCCTAGCGTCAAGAGCCAAATGAGGTAGGAGATACCTCACTTTTCTGCCCCAGACCTCATCCAGTCTTCTCTCCTGAACAGCATGCAGACCTCACAAAAAGTCTCCCAGATCAATGACAACACAGCAAAACAACATGGTCCCTCTCTGCATCAGCACTGACTGATCAGTGGATCTGGCGCAGCACCAAGGCTGTCAGCCTACTCAGAGTCCCAAGTATGCAGGTGACACACACTCTGTCGAGAAGGCACAAGGCTGTAAGTGCTCCATCAGACCAGGAGGGCAACCATGAATTACACCTGCCACAATTACTGTAATCGTGTCCATGTAGCAAAACAAACATTTTCCTTTAATCCTGGAAACACACACTGGGGGGGGCTCCTACGATCACGCGGCCAGCAGGGACAGTGTGAAACCTGAAGTTACTCAGCACCTTCCAAACCTTAGTGGAGAATAAAACATCCTTTCACAGAACACCGGAGCACTTACTTCATCTGGTCAAGTAAGCAATACGCTTCAATCAGTGAATGCACCATGCTGGCCTAAAGAGAAGAGTAAGACTGTGAGAACAGGAGACAGAAACCCAGCACCCAGGGGCCCAAGGAATCGCAGACGAGGTGTGGCTCACACTCCTCCCAGCAGCAACTTTCCCTGCCCGGGTCCCATCTCCAGCCCGTGCCATTGCGGTGTGAAAGGACCTTCCGGTGTCCCGGGGAGAAGCAGAGCCGCGCACAGCTTCCCGGGCAAGGGAAGAGTCACTTCAGTGTCCGAGCCTGCGCTGCCAGGCGCGATGTGAACCCTCAGACCGGCTCTCCCCGCTTTAAGCCCACACTCCTCCCCCTGGGGCCGCCCGTTTCCCCCGCTTCCTCCCTTCCTACCGCCGTGCCGGGCGCAGGCTGAATCCGCGCCCGGGCCTCACCGCTGTGCTACCCGCGCCCCCTCGCCCCCGCCGCGGCGCTAACCCGCTTGGGCACTTTGCAGAGGGAGTCGCAGAGGGCCACGTACTCCGGGCTGTATATGTAGACCGGCGGCAGCACCGCCGCCATCGGGGCCGGCACAGCCGGGACCAGCACCCGCAGCGCCACTGCTCAGAGCGCGCCAGGACCGGCAGTTCCGGCCCCGCGGCGTGCCGGGAGCTGTAGGCCCGCCCCGCTAGTATCGTTCCCCCAGCCCGGCCGTGTTAAGAACAGGCAGCTAAACTAGTGTTAGACAATTTTATTGGGTCCCCCACGCAGCTCGGGGTGGTGTTTATTCTCCAAAAATGTAATTTAAAAAGGCCCGTGGCCTGCATGCAAGACCCCCACGCGGCACCCGCCCTGCTCAAGGAGCCGCACCTCAGGAGGTGCCCGTGTCTCCTCGACCCTCGGCAGCTCCCGCCGGGTCTCTCGGGTCAGAAGGAGGCGCTGGGCACGGGCTCGGGCCCTTCAAGGCTCCCCGGACGGGAGCAGGGGTCACACAGGGAGGGATTAGCCATGACAGGAAAGATGTGTGCTAATGTCTTTACAAACAATTCCATGGGTGAGGGTACGGGTGTCAAAGTCTGAGAAATGGGTCTTAATGTTTTGATTCACTTCAAGCCACAGGTTTGTTACAGAACCCAGACAGTCTGACTCCTGAAACAGCCAAATGGGTCCATACAAGACTGAGTTTCGGAACTTTCAGGGAAAATTACAGGCTCGAGGGGAGAATATGTGGTAGGTAATTCAGGAAGCTTGTACCTTCTCAGCATCTCGGCCAATGGGGTAAGGAAGAGGGCAAGATGCAGCAAGGAGTTTAAGATAAAAGGAGGCCGCACCCTCTGAAACCTTGAGAGAGAAAATCCCGTGGGGCTGATGTCCCAGTGGACTCTCTCCCTTTACTTGAATAAAGTTGCAGGGCTCTTCTGTCTCCTTTATGGACACTGGCTTTTCATAGTGTGATCTTCCCTACAGCCACATGTACAGAAGAGCTGCTGCTCCAAGAGAGCACCTGGTTTGTGGCCAAACCAACCTGGACATCAGAAAACAAAGGCACACACAGAGAAAAACATCTGGCCCTGAGGCCAGCCCTATCCACAGTGAAGTGGCTGATTTTTGCCTGGCAGCCACTCCTGCACTCACACACAGCCAGCCCAGGGTGCACCACAGGCTGCATGGGCAGTGTCACCCTGCCAGCTCAAGAGAAGTTCAGCCGCTGTCCATCACCACCTTAGAAAGAGCTCAGGGTGTGACATCCACCTGACAGAAACCACATCTTCTATGTTTCCTAGAGAGGATGTGGCCCCCCCAAACAGAGCTCCCACCATCCAGGCTTCTGGTGCAGGGAGTGCCAGAGCCTTTCACAGCTGTGTTAGGTGTGGCCGAGATCTGCCCACCCTCAGGGCTCAGCTATGAGAAGACTAGAAAGATTAAAGTGCATAAGGGAGTCTGAGAAAGATTGGTGGAACCAGGTTCTGCCCTGCCTAACAGGAACAGGAACAGGCACCCCAAAATACACAGGTTCAAGGGGATCCTGTATCCTCCCTTGCCAGGTGAAGGCAGTAACTTAAAGGAGTGGGTAGAGGCAAACCCACACCTTGCCCACCTTACCTCCCCACATGCCTCTGTACAGCAGGTATGAACCCCTCACCTGGAAGGCCAGGCAATGGTCGGTGTGGATGTTAGTCCATCTACGCCAGAGGCCATGGCTGTGAAACCCCCAGACCATGTCCACCTCCACAAGAAAGATAGGTTAGAGTTGTAGGCGAGTCCCATATGCCACACAGACAGCACTCTTACGGAAGTCTGCTGCCTCCGTGGGGCATAGGTTAGGCACAGCACTAGGAAACTTCCCAGCTGGGTTCAGCTTCAGACTGTTATCCACTGCTGCTCTTCCATGTGAGTGGCAATGAAACCACAACACATAGTCCAAGGGAAATCAAAGGAGACTTCAGGGCCTGGGGATGGCTGTTAAGGGATTCTGGAGCACAGGTTCTTTCCTCTGTCCTTCCAGTTGTGGACAGTGACATTGAAAGAGATGGACTCAGTCTCTTGAATATATGGCTTGGTGCCTGATGTCACTGCCACAATTTCAGGGGTTTTAACACTTTTTTAACAAGGCATGCTGCTCTTAGATGGGATCAACCTTTCCCATCTAAGGTTGAAAAGGGGAAGGGGATCTTTGCTCAGAGCTTGCTCACTGACAGCTGTAAACCAACCTTGGAGGGGGACACAGATGATATCAGGCTGGCCTGTGATGAGCTGTGGGACATTGCACGGTCAGTGGGTGCAAATGAGGGATCTTGGCCTGTTGCTCAATGTGCTGAGTGTACTGAAGTCTTAGGAAGGAGAACCAGGGAGCCAAAAGGGAACCCCATGTCCTCCACCACTTTATGGCATGTGTGGCTGATCCTCATCAGTCCAACTGCCCCGTCCTGAGTGGGGGCTGACCTGCAGGATAGATTAGTGTCCCCACCCCTCTCTGTGTCAGGCTGTCAGAGATGGGACACAAGCCAGAGATGAGCATTAAAAGGTTGGTTTTGACTGCACAGGTAACACCAAGTAGCCAGCTCAGAGCTGCTTCACAGGGCACAAGAACTCAGGAACCTGTGACTTGGCCATGAGCACCACTGCCACAAATAGAGTAGAGGTGTCCCAGCCAGCCAGAAGCCCTGTACTAGCAGCTTGGCAGTAAAAGGGATCCTGGCTACTCTGCACACAGGAAACCCAGCAGGGGATGATGGGCTGCCTGCTTCCACGCAGCATAGCTATGGCTAGACTGTATTGATTTTGGATGTGCTGGGAGAAAGGCTCAGGCACCATCCCCTATTCCTCTAGCAAAACTTTTCCATCAGCAGCAGGAAGAGCAAGAGCCTCAGCCTACACTAGCATAAACCCTGCTGATTTGGAATAAAAAGAAGCACAGAAGAGGTTAAAAACTGCAAACCTGCTGGAGGCAGGGAGAGTGTGAGCTGGTCAGAGAGCATTGTAATGCTGAGCACACAGGTCTGGTCAGGGGAGCCCTTCCCAACTCCCTCAAACAGAGGTCTTTCCAGGGGTGATGGTTCAGGAGGAGTCTCGCTGGCAGAACCTTCTAACACAAGCACACTTCAAAGCCCAGCCTTTCCCTTGCTCCACAGGCCACGCAGGCACAGGTCAGTTTAGGACACATGCCTTCTGTGGAGTTCCTCAGAGGGCTGCTCACCCACTAAGAGGCCAGGGCTGGCAGGAGAGATGGCCATGCAGGCTGCCTTGCAAACTAATCTAGTGTTCATCTTTGCAAGATGTATGAAACAACCATCCCAGAGCACCTACAACCCAGTGAGGAACTGCAAGAGCTACTGCATGGAGCAGCCATCTGTGGGCAGAAAGTCGTACACGTACAAGGCCACCGACTTGGACAGGTAGGTCATGGTGCCAAACCGGCCGCTCGGTGCACTGTCATACAGTAGGCTGCAGATGCCAGTCGAAGGATCCCTCTCCAGCATATGCTCATCAGCGCCCAGGGCTTTCTGGATTTTGGACAGGGAAGCAGAAAGGCATCATTAGGAATAAAAGCAACCCCCTTATCAGCTTCTATCCCAAGCACCCTCTGTTGCACTCAGTATGACACATTGGTGATGAGCAGTGGGAGGAAGACACTACAGCTCTGCTGTGCCCCATGAACACAATGGGGACAACAGGCAGGGCTCTCCAAGCGAGTGAGCCCTGCACAGCTATGGGGAATGTAGCCAGCAGCCCTGGGTGAGGCCTGGCCCCTACCTGCTCCTCATAGAAGAGGTCATTGGCTATGTGCAAGATCTTTTCCACAGCTATAATGCCACCAATGGTGTGCACCTCCATGTCCACCAGCATGGTGAGCACTAAGATAGCTTCCACCAGCAGCTGCCTGTACTCTGGCTGGGGCACACGGTTGAGGACAGACTCCACATGCACAGCAAACTTAATTTCACCTGGGGTCATCTGTGAAGAGGTAGAAAGAAATGTACCTAGAGCACTGTATCACCTGCCCAATTCCTGAGCTATGCTGGGCAATCACCCAGGGTGACCAGCACATAACAACCAATGTGCCCCATTCCCCATTCACGTGAACCTCCTACCTCTCTGGTTGTTGAAGAGGGAAGAACAAAGCCCTCCACAGAGAGGCCATGGCACTGCAGAACAAGAAGCAGAGATCATGGTTATGGCTTGGAGAAGCACCATGCTGATACATAGGTCCAGCCCACAAATTTGCTCCCACTTGAGCACCAGTGCATGCTGCCCATACACCTCAGCTCTGCCTCCTGATTGCAGTGCAATCACTTTTTTGTGCTGCTATGATTCCATGTAGCATCACTCCTTTTCCATCAGTTCAGCATCAGCCAGAGCTTGCCCATGCCCCCTGCATGGGGCTCTGCTCCCTGGCTCGCCATGCTGAGGATGGGCTGTGCCCAGAGCACCTTCAGCTGTGGTTCTAGCCATGCCGTTGTCTGCCTGATGCCTGAAGCACCTGACCAGACCCCAGCTCCTCTCTGCATGGTGCAGGCTGAGGTAGGCCCTACAAGACTACAAGGCAAGTGCATGTCTTCCACAGCTTTCCAAGGTCAGCTGCAGGCATTGGCTATGAAGCATCTATCTACACAACATCAGGGACCAGTCCTGAGTGTCTAAGTCCCCCTGGCAAGGCTGGTGCCTGGGACTAGAGGCTCACATGCATGGAGAGGCACCAGCTGATGTCTAACTCACCTTCTGTAGGACCTTCCAGACCTTCTGGTAGAAGCCCACAGGGACACGGTTAAGGGCCCCATCCAGCCGGCGCCTCCGCTGCCACTGGCCCTGCCGGCTGTCCTTACTGCCCTGGTCTTCTAGCATGCTTGAAAAGGAATCCTTGCCCAGCAACTCTGTGTGCCCAGCAGACTGGGCAGAAAAAACAAGAACCACAGAGACTGCTGCAAAGTTAAATATCCCACAGGAACACAGCTTGCTGCTGCTCAAGAGTTTGTGGTTCTCCAGCAATTACTCCCAGAGATAGAGCTGCCACCCCCTGACCCCAGCAAAGCCAAATTTACAGCCCCAGCTCTATGTGGTACCCCCCGCAAGAGCTCAGCTCCTTCATGCAACCACAAACAGGACAGACCCCATGTGCAGCCAACAAACACAGGTTACCAGAGAGGACTTGAGGTCGGTGTCCCTGGACTGCAAACTGAGGGGCTGCAGGAGAAAGGAAGAGATGGAAATGAGACCATGCCAGAGCAGGGGAGCAGTAATAGCAAACAGAGCAGCAGCAGTACAGATCAGGGCCACGTCACAGGAGAGTTATGCTAGGGCCAGGGTTGGCTGGAGACAGAGCGAATTTTGAAAGGAAAGCTGCAGAGGGCTGCACACGCCAGGGCTGCAGCAGCAGTGGGTTTATGCTGGCCTGCACACAGGAATAGGACTGCTACTGCTCTGCTGGCTTCTGGTATGGGCAGGGATTTAGTCTCAAGCAGACAGGAGGACCAGTAGGAAGGTCACTGCCCACAGACAACCCTCTGTGATGTCAGATTTCACACTACAGTTAGTTGTCCCTAACTGCTGCATAAGCCTGGCTCCAGCAGGGGCCCAGCAGGGGCCCCAGCAAGTTCCATCCCTCTGATGACAAGACACCTTGTAGAGCTCAGGACTCCCCCTGGATACAGGCACAAGAGGGGGTCCTTGGCATTTGTAGCTGACCAGAGGCCTCTTTCCCCAGAGAAGAAATAGCTGGGGAGGCTGCAGGCAGGATCCAGTGAACTGTTCAGCAGAGTCACTACTGGTCATGGCACTGGCAGCATTATGCCATCCTGCTCAGCAGAGTTTGTGGATATAATGAAATGTATTTGAGCACAGCTCCCAGCTGGCTGTAATGGCAGTCACTTAGAGGGGAAGCCAACTCATTGCTGCAGCAGCTGAGGGAAGCTCACTGACTTGTGCATGCAGGGAAGCTGCCCTTGTGCATGGCATGAGGGGTAAAAGCTGAAGCTGCAGGACCCGGGAGGCTTCACCTTACTCCCAGGTAGAGACTGCCTACGTTTATCCAATTGCTGCAAGAGAAGAAGGAAATCAAGATTCTGCTGTTGGAAGATGTCCACCGAGACACTAGCTACACCTGGAACACCACATGGTCCTCCCCACCCCTAGACTTTCTCAAGCAACCCTGTGCTCTCCCTGAACTGCCACAACAACACCTACCCACTACCAGATTCACCCCAACTTTCCCCCTAGGGCAGAAGTGGAGACAAAATTAGCTCCTGGAAGTGTCAGCGTCTCTCACTCTTCCATCAGTTCTGCCTGGTTTGTAGCTGGTTTTCACCCACAGGACCTATCGTGAGAGGCTTGCACCACCTGCCCTCACCTGTTTGATTTCACTTTTCAGTCTGATGAGGCCAGTGCGCTCAGGCCTGGTGGTCCCAACAGCTCCCATGTCACAGATGGAGACAGCAGTGGTGAGTGACGAGTCCACTGAATGCACTGGTAGGGAAGAGAGGTCTAGAGTGGGCAACATCACGCAAGGCATGGCCATCCCTTATTGCTGTCTGGGCACCTCTGCATGACTTTGCCCTCTAATATGATAGCATCAGAGATCCATGAGCACAGTACAGAACTGCTTCAATTCAGACCCAACCAGGTCAAGTGCCAAACTAAGCAAAGCTCAAATAGCCATGAGATTTGTGCATGAACCCAGAAGTCACTCAGCACTATCCTTATGAAGAGCAGAGCTTCCTGCTGGACCCCTCCAGTACTGAAGCACCTGTGCCGAACATGGGGGAAAACAGAGACACCCCTCACAGGTAGGAACACGTAGATCTGGCCAAGCTCTGCACTCAGCTTTGCCCCAAGATGCTCTTTGCTGGGACTTACCACTCCTTTCCACCCCAAACTCCTTGCCAGAGAGGATGTGGTAGAGGAGACTCTTCATGTCTGATGGGCTGAGATTCATCAGGTTCTCTGTGGCTTCTCCAGCTGGAGAGAAGAGAACTGTGATTTTGTAGCCTGCCTCAGTCCTCCCTACGACATTTCTACCCTGCATACCATTCTGTGAGCAGGGGGAGCACTGGTACAGGAGCTCATCTGGCAAGGACACACATTAACTCCAGGTGTTGCCTGTAACACTGACTGTTCCCGTGCCAGCCCAACACATGCTGGGATGGAGATTGCAGTGCAATCACTTGTTTATGCTGCTCAAGAACATGGCCAGCTGCAGACACTGGCAGTTCCATGCAAGGCCTTGTCCTAGCCTGAGCTGCCCACTTTTAACAGTACTCCTTTCTGGCTGACAGAGCCCCAAGCATCACAGCATGTACCCCAGCACCTACCCCAGCTAGGGTGCAGTCCCCGCCACGTGTACCTGAACAGCGCAGGGAGTGTGCCAGCTCTGTTGCCATCACCTGGATGATGAGCCCAATGCGGATGCGGAACATCTCAGCAAACAGTGCAGGCTGTGTGCGCATGTACATGGCCAGGTACACCATGATCTCCTGGAGGGGCAAGGGCAGATCACCTCACTGCTGTTCACCAGGGCAGACACTCAGTTATGAGGTCCCCTGACACCCTGGCTCCTCACCTGGGTGAGGATGGAGACACTAAGGTTCTTCTCACTGGCTTCATCAATAAGGCGAACAAGTTCCTCATATGGGATCGGGCTGGGGCATGGACAAATAGCAGAGAAGATGAGAGGCAGCAGAGCAAACCCTGCATACCCCCAGTCTGTACAGCCCCAAGAGGAGAGATATAAGCTTGGGACAGCCACCCAGGACCACTGCTGCCCATGGACCCCACAAGAGCAGACTCACACCCAGACCCAGCCCAGCATGCCTGGAGAGAGAGAGGTGTCATACTCACGTGGAGATTGTCTTCTCACGTGGCTCTGGGGGCAGCCCCACTGTCAAGTGTTTCTGGTGAGACAGGAGGTCAGTACAGGCCTGGGGACAGAGAGGCAGCTGCTGTCAATAGCTGAGGGGGATCAGCACAAGCAGAGGGAGACAGAGCTGATGCAGCCATGGTTCACCTGCTCACTCTGCTGCCTCCTCTCCCTGACAGACCTCAGCCTGCTGGAGGCTGGCTGTACAGCTATTACCTCATCCAGAGCTTCAACTTTCTTCTTAAGGATGCCAGAGATGTAGCGGATCAGGGCCCACTGGCGTGTCTCCCCCACCCGCACATACAGCTCAGTGAGGAGCTCCTTGACGGTGGGGCCAGGCTCACTATCCAGCCCTGTGTGCCACTCGGGTCCCCTGTGAAGGTGAAGGAGGTGCTGTGTTATATCCAACAATTTGCCCGTTGCAGTTCCCTGGCAGGCCCCCTGGGCTGTACCAAACCCCTCTATGCACTCTGAGCCTTCAAGACACAGAGATCACCCTACCTGAGGATGTGGAGCATGTAAAGGACGTCTGCTTGCTCCTGCAGTGTGGGACAGATGCACAGCTGGTCCACCAGTGCTTTGCAGTCCACGTTGCCATCCTCATCACGTGGCAAGCTCATCTCTGTGTAGGGTGTGTGGCTCTGGGGGAAAGGAGACCCGTGCTGCTGATTAGCACCACCAGCACCCTGCACCAAATGGACCCATGCATATTCCCCCTCATCAAACAGTAAGACTTCCCCTTGCAATCCTGCAAGGACACTTTGGCTATAGCTGAAAGATAGCTCAGTTTGAGAGACAGAGCTCACCTTGCCATCCAAGTCATGCTGGTGGGGTGAACTCAGCAGCTTGACCGACTGCTGCGATGCCTGGAAGATCCTGCTGGGGACATACATCCCAACATCTAAAAAAAACCCACAGGTCAGTGGAGACAAGTCCAGCCCAAATCACCACTACTGTGCCCCAAACTACCTCAGACACTCTGACACTGCTCCCCCAGCAGTCCTTGCAGAGAAGGTGGCTATGGGAGAAGCAGCCCCTATCCACCCACTCAGAGGAACACTGCAGGGAGCTACCATCCTTTACTGAGTTTCCCCGGGGCTGCACAGGCAGATACTCCATGGCCAGGACTAACATGATGGACATAAAGTGCCTTTGCCCAGGTAAAGACTTAGTTCCTCTGCAATCCGTGGGAACCCCAGCATCACAGAGCTGTGAAAGCTCCCAAAGTACTTCAACCTGAGTTCAACAGAAGGTATGGGGGGTGCTGGAGTTACTCACTCTGGACATGGAGGTCCTTGGCCTTGGATGCCAGGGACATGAGGTCACGGGTGGTGTGGACAGCAGCCCTGAAGCGGCTCAGCCCTCCCCGCTGGGTGGTGGGAGGCAGGTTTGACTGGGGAGTAGTGTGCTGCAGCAGGTGATCCAGATACTGAGCAACCTCATCGTCAGTGTCCTCTGGAAGGGAAGGCAGCAGAGCAAGGTTCAGCCACTTTGAGTTGTGGCACCCAAAGGCCCAGAGAGCTCCCAGCTTGCCTCAGCAGAGACAAAGCTTTGCTGGCTGCACGAAGTGACAATGTAAGGCCAGTGCTGGCATACACGTGGGCTAATGGACAGTGCAAGCAGTGAGGCACACAAAGCACCCCTGTTCCTACACGATTCCTGCCTGGGACACTGCCTGCCACAAACTGGGGTTCCCTCCATATTCCACCTTAACAGAGGAAGCAGTGGGGCTGCAGCATGTCTCTGATCCAAGCCCGTGCAAGCACAGGAGTGTCCCACTCCAACCTTGTGGGAAAACACTCACACCCCTTCTCTCCAGGGAAAAAGTGGGGAGGTGCAGCCAGAGGCAGCTTGTCCAAGCAGAGACCACTTACAAGCACACTGGCACAGCAAGGGCATCTTCCAAGCAGGACTCCAGCAAGGGAGCAAGGCAAGGTGGGTTTTGCAACAGTTATTTGTAAGCTGGAGTTACAGGAAGACTTATGGTTGCTGCCTTGCTCTTTAACCAGCTTCAAGCAGCTCCCAACACGACATCAGGAGCACCACAGGCACTGTGCACTAATAGCAGTATGGAAGAGGGTGCTCAGAGGCCAGGCCTCTGCTCAGTCAGGAGGTAAAAGTGAGGGAATGCCCCTGGGGAGGAACTGCCCCAGATAAAACACAGAGATGTCAAATGCACTTCGAGTGGGCCACAGCAAAGTTATGCTGCTCTCCAGCTGGCAAACTCAGAGGTGTGTTGGCCCCAAGAGATGAGATGCTGACTGCACCTGAAGCAGCATGGCATCCCCTTTCCAACCCTAGATGGAATGCATCATGACAGTGCCTGAAGGCTAGGCTGGAATAACCCTCTAAGCACTACCCTTGAGAACATTCACCTGCCTAGCTGCAGCATGTGACCACAGGAAAAAGCTTAAAATTTAGCATCTTTGAGATGCTATTGAAAGGCCAGGCAGATCCTCTCACTTGGAGCTGGGAGGCAAAGCAGACACCTTGGACAAACCCTGATGCAGCCTGTAAGGAGGCTAGAGGTGAAGTGAGAGAAGGGCAAGGAAAATGAGCATTCAGAGTCCCAGCAGTGCATTCACTGGCTGCAGGAGCTGCCGAGGTAAAACAGATAGTGGGAAGGCTGATGATGACCAGCGCTAGGTAACAAAGGAGATGTCCCCAGGCCTGCTTGCACGGAGACCAGCAAAACTTCCACCCTGCCATAGTCTCAGCACAAGTAGGGGGTCTCTCATGCTGTGATGGGCCAAGGCACTCTCAGGTACTCTCTACACAGCACTAAGGCTTCAATTTGGCACTCACTGGAGCAGTTCTGCCCAGGGGAGGGGCAAAGGCTTTGGGAAAAAACAGATTAATTAGGGACACAGTAGCTTTTCCCCCCACCTTGGTCACTTTTTGCACTGCCATTTATGCATCAAAGACCCTCAGCCACATCTCCCAAGCGGAGGCAGGCTGCCAACCCTTTATCTTTTCTCCACATAGCAGCTTATGAAGGTCAGAGCCACTCACTCCAGATAAGGTCAATAGAGGGCCAGATGAGAACATGGTGAAAACCCAAGCACATGAAGAACACACCAGTGTATGCTGGCAGGGAGGTTGGGCGTTATGGTTGTAAGGATGAGTTAAGCATTTGCCACTCCACAGCAGTGACTGGCCTGTTCTCCCTTACCATCCTCTGCTATCTGCAAGCCATGCAGCCACTCCTTGGTGTCTAGCTTCTCAAAGCTGTCACTGCTGAGCCTGTAACTCTCAGCAAAGACCTTACCCTCTGGCTCAGGGTCCATAAAGCTGAGGTGCGTTCGGCATGAAGTTGTCAGGAACTCCGACAATTTACCAGTCTGAATTCTGGGTAAGAAATAGGAAGGTCATATGGAGAGGAAAGGGGAGGTGATACCCTTGGTGTGACTGCCTGGTGGCTCCAGGGCATGCCCTTTAATGGGGAGAGGCATGTCCACCAGGAGCATACACACCAGTGTCTACTTTAGCTGCCTGCAACTCTTTCAGCCATTGGTGGGCATGGAAGGGCTGCCCAAAAGCTATTAGATGAATCCTGCAGCCATGGGTCTGATGACATGAAGAGCTATATTCTCTCTTTCATCTCGTCTGTTGGGATTGTAGCCCTAGGGCACACTGATAGCCTAGCATACCCCAGTATATCCTCCCCAGCTTGCTCCCCCACAGCCTATGCTCTGCCGAGCAGGTATTCTCATAACCAGCCTCTTGGAAGCCATCAGCCCTCTCCCTCCTGTACTGCAGGAAGCTGCACTCACCTTGCACCACCAAAATACCCATCCTGCAGCTTCTGCAGCATCGCCAGCACCGTGGGATGGACACTGCTGCTGGTTTCGTCTGTGTGGAAAATGCACAGGCAGTCAGGCTCTCAGGCTCAAACTGATTCCCAGAAAGTAACCCAGGACCAGGTGGGCATTCAGACACCCAAAGCACCATGGCCAGACACTTTTTCTGGGGTACATGGTCAGGCTGTGGTACCAAAAGCACCACCCAAAAAAGGAAATTCTGGACCATCCAGGTTGGATTCGAGGAAAACCATGCCAGGATGCACTCCAGGCTCCTTGGATTTCACCTTGGGCAGAAGCAGACAGTACCAGACAGGAGCACCTAACAGCCCCGTGCTCTGTTTCTGCTTTTCACATGAGGAAGCAGAGGAGTGGGCTGCTGTTGAGGACAGGAGGCATCACAGCAAAAGGCACGCTCAAGAAATTAAGGGGATTTCAAGTACACAAGGAGAGACAGGAACTTAACTGCCTTAAGGCAGAACGAAGTCACCTTCCTGCACCAGGCTCACAGGGAAGCCATGAACTGCTGCAGGCAAGCCAGTTCTACTCAGTGACTTTGCTGCTTCTGGTTTACTGTTTTCCCCTCTCTGTTGACTAGGAAAACCTTTACCAGGTGCTCACTCTTATGGAAAAGTCAAGACACAGAAAGAGCACCAAGCATTTCTATAAAGAAATTGCTTTTTTCGTCTGGCTCCCAAAAGGCCTTTCCACAAGCCTATTTGCCTGGTGCCTGAATACATCAGTGCCAGCAAACAGCCCTTGAGCTGCAGGAACTAGTACCTGACAGGCAACCCTGTTAGCTGCCAGGCCAGGTGCCCACTCAGCATGACTCCTCTGAGCAGTAAGCTCTTCACAGGACACTACTGGCTGCTCCAGCCTCACCAAGTCCCTGTTACTGAGATGGTCACACATCTGCCCACTGCCTTCCTCCTGCAGAGCTACTTCCCAGGGCTGCTCCAGCCAAATGCCTTGCGAGGTAGGAATATCCATACCGAGCATGGTGTGGGAGATGGGGAAGGTGATGGTTGGTCGCCCAGTCATCCTCCAACGGCTGCACAGGTAGGAGAGGTCTGTCCTCAGCATCTCCACAATCATCTTGTTGTCAAGAGCCAGGTAAAACTGCTGCTGGTCTATGAACTGTGAGGACAGCAAGAGACACGATCAGCCACCACATGATCAGCTTCATGCATCCACCAGGTCCTTATGGTGCCACCCATGCCTTTCCACAGGCACACAGTCAAGCCAGCCATACTGTGCACCCACAGGCCATGCACCTTTGCACTGACAGCTCATTCCACCCTACTTAGCAGGTGCTCATACAGCCTAGCAAGGGACCCTTAACCCCCCAGGGCAGCTACTGGCCACTAACAACTATGAGGACGTAACTCAGCCACAGCTCAGCAGCAGCAGCATCCAGCCCCACACAGTGAGTCCATGTTGTGCCTATTCCAAGTGAATATGCACTCCCCATAGTGCTAGGCTTGCAACACTGCTTGTCCCCTGGACATATGTCCCTGGCCTGCCATCAGCCTCCTCATGGTATCCTTGTCAGGGTAAGCATAAATTTTCATCCAATACTGATCATTAAAAGGCTCAAGCTGTCCCACACAGCCAGGACCACCAACTGTGTTGCCTCATGCCACAGAGTTGGACTACTCCACGCTCCCAGCTGTTTAGACAGTGTTGGGTCACACCTTAGAATAACTTGGGTACCCAGCCATTGAAGAAACTGCCTGCCCAGTTTCATATCACAAAATAGATAAGAACGAACCTGTGCAACGTTACTCACCTGTGGGGTAAAAGCAAAGATGCTCTTCCTGATTTTGTAGAGCTTGGAGGTCCCAAGGACACCCATATGTCGGTAGGGCCGTCCAGTAAGGCACATCTGCTTGTTGCGGCCTGGGAGGGCAGGAAGAGGAGTCTTTAGTACAAGCCTGGGACCCCTCATGAAAGCCACCCTCATGGGTGGCCCTCATGGGGCTGCAGCAGCAAGTAGTGCCAAGCCTCTTGCTACCAGCTGGCAGCGAAATGCTAGTTTGTAGTTAGAATATCCCAGAAGCCTGTGTCAAGTTGGTACAGCTCTAAGGGACAGTAAATCTCTGGCCTCAGACCTGCCCAGAGGGGTAAAGCCATGCTGAAACAGCAACACACAGCCTGTCCTGACTTCTGTAGTGTCATACCTTCTGGTCTTTGGGCACGTCAGAAGCTGGAGCAGGGCTAGGGGTGCCCCTCTGCATAAGGCTCGCCCCCTAAGCTGACAGCTCTATCAGCATTCCAGTTGTTCCTGGGTTACTCCCAAAGCCCAAGATGGTGCAGCAACAGCATTACCCCTTGCTTGTCAGCTCTGGCAGCTGCCAGGCTGCTCTCCCTGCCCATGTCACACTTGGCCTTTTGGTGGCCTAAATTAGCTGCCAAATTAAATCACAGCAGATCAAGTGTCTCCTTTGGCCCAGGCTAGATCTGACTCCTGCAAAACAAATCCCATGTCCAAGGGGTTGCAGCATCAAGGAGCAAGCAGGCAGAAGTGAGCGCATTCTCCCTTCACACTCAGCCCTGCTCACCCGCCAGCAACAGCCATACTGCCTGAGCTCTGGGCTCTCTTTGTCAGGGACAGCCAGACGGCCCTTCCTGGGGTCTGACTAGCTTCCTTCACCCAGATCTGAGTACAGGAACAGAAGACAATTCCTGCCCACACCAGGTTCAACCTATAGGGATCAGAGTCTCTCTCTGTTCCTGGGGTGACTGTGCAACTGCAAGCCAAAACTCTATCCCTGTCAGAATCACACTGAACAGCACTGTCTACCACCTTGTTCCCCTTGGCAATTAGTGGCTTTATCAGGCCTAGAAATGGGCAGCAGAATCCTCATCAGCCAAACAGAGAGCAGGACACAAGTGTCTATGAGCAGGAGCACCATGGGTGGGACAAGACCCTTCTGCACCCCTTCGGCTGCAGGAGCAGGGAGCCCAGCTCACCCAGCCGGGCATAGATGTGGCTGAGGATGCGAGCAGGCTGCACTCTGATGGGGTAGACGTCTGCCACAGTCTCCACATCAATGCCCTCCTTCTGCAGGATTGCCTTGATCCCCTCTGTTTCAGCCAGGATACACACTGTGGATGGAAGACAGTCTCAGTGCAACAGAAGCACAAGGGTGTGAACAGCACTGCCCCATGCCTTTGGGGACACATACAAGGCACCACACCACAGAGAGGAAGCTGTTTGGAGTCCCTTGGGAACTAGTTCCCACTGCAGAAGTCTGCTTTGCCCCTCCTTTATACACACTTTATACACACGTCTTCCTCACCAAGAGGCAGGAAGACAGTTTTCAACCTCTCTGCAGAGGAGGCTGCAGCTGCAGATGATAGTTTTGTGGGTCAACACAGGATAAAATGGAAGGACTTGCACCCCGCCTTCCATCCACCTTGCCAGGGCTGAGGCTGGGCTGCATTGGCAGCAACCCAGCAAGCAGAGCCGACTCTGCGAATTCTGCACAGCCAGAGCCCCCCCGCAACCTGCCAGGCTCAGGGGTTTGGGACTGGTTCCTTTCCCTCACCTTGGACCACCACATCAGGCTTAGGGACAGTCGCGAAACGGCGGTTGAGGGGATCTATTTCACCAGGAGCTAGAAACCCCTGTGGAAAAAAGGTATAAAGAGATTAACATTTTATGGGTAGGATAGAATGGGTGATGCCAATCCACCTTTAAGAAGTCCTGGGCTATGGAGGTGACAACTTCCCCACAGTGGGTGGCAGCATTTATGCCTTCTCAGCTCAGAGACTGGTCCCATAGCCCTCCCCAGCACCCAGGGTGATCCTACCTCGGCCATCAGACAACCCAGGATGTAGAGGGACTGTCCCCACATATGTGGCAGCTTGCCCATGGGTATCCTGTCCACAGTGTGTGGATTCCTGTATTCTTCATCCACCTGGAAGACAAGCCAGGAGGTCAAGAAGGGATCCACAGACACAGGATGCTGAAGGATGCATCCTCACTGTATCCTGAGGTCCAGCAGTTCAAGGCTTAAAACAAGGCCTGACAACAGTATTTGTCACAGAGGATCCAAAAGAGCCTGGTTACATTCCTCCTCTCTTCTTATGACTGCCCCAGGCATCCATGTCAGACAACAAAGCGGCTGCTTAGACCATGTTTGGTTTCTGAGCTCAGCCATCCCACTGAAAGACTGACATGCCCCAGGAGCACCCAGAGAAGCTTTCTGATACTGGTGAAGAGCACATCTCTCCTGGATGACCTGGGCATCAGGAGGCCACTGCTCTTAGCCCAAGCCCACACAAATCCCCTCACCAGTGAACTGGAACTCAGCACCACCTACTCAGCCCAGGCCTGCTTGTCCTGAGCCCTTGGAGCACTCAGTCTCTGAGCAAGCAGACTGTCAGCAAAGAACTCTTGTGTGTGGGAACAAGAAACACTTTGGGAGAAAAAAACCCAATTTTTATCCAACACAGTCTCATAACAGCTCCAAGCCACCCTTTTATTACATGAGGTTTCCATCCACTACATGGGCTCCTTTACTAACAATTTGGCTTAATAAGCATTAAAAACTTAATTATCCGGTAATGAGACCCGGAGTTTCAGCAGTTGGACTTTCATGATCCTGGTGGGTCCTCTCCAACTCAGAATATCCTGTGATTCTCTAAGACACTCCTGCTTTCCACCATAGCTCAGGATCACTCACCTTATCTGGTGGGACACTGTACAGTTCTGGCAGCAGGCATACCCCATTCTTCCCCTTGATGAGAACCCCCTCAAGGGCTTCCCGGTACTCCTGCACCTGAGAAGAGAGGAGAGGGAATCTGCTGCTGCTGATGGCTCCCTGCATCCTTCCTCTGCACACTTCTCCTGCCAGGGACTTTTTTCCACTAGCCCAGCAGGTCTCGCCTCTCTTACCTGCTCCATGTTTCCACTGAAAATCCCGTCAATCATCAAGTATGCCCAGAAGAGAGGCCACTCACACTCAATGTTCTCAAACAGCTTCAGCTCAGCAGGTTCATAGTAGAGGCGTTTGGGGTCCTGTAAGTGACATCAAGGCAGGTGCTATGTAACAGGATCCCCTCAGACTGACAGGGCTTCTCCTCCTGAGACCCCAGCCTCAAATGTATCCCAGCGCTCCTCTGCAGATGGCCAAGACAGAACTGAAAAGCAGTTTCACCTCCAGCCTCTGTTTTCTCCATTGGACTACCCCCTCCTGAGCCTCCTGCACTGATAATGGAGAGACTTACCCTTCCTGGGGTCTACCTGGTCCCCAGGAGAGCATCCCAGAGCCCCTAGAAAACCCCAGATGCTGTGCTCTTGTACAGCAACAGCACAACATCCCCTGTGCCATGCTGGGTCCCCTTTGCCTTGCCTGCTCTGCATGAGCCTTTCAGCATCTGTCTCCTCCAGCATCATCAAGCTGGCCCAGACAGGTGAGAGGGCCTTGGCTGGTCACACAGTACCAGAGAGGTTCCTCCAGGGCCCTCCTGCCATGTCATTCCACTGTGAGCCCAACACATGGGAAGTTGTCAGGATGAAGAGCTGCCTGCGCAGAGTCTTCCCACCACAGCTCTGTGTGGTATAGTGCCCTTTCTTTGACTTTCCCTGCTAACTGATCTGTCTGCTGCAGAGGAAGGAGAGTGCTGGCCTTAGTAGACTATTCAGGCAGAGGACAGAAGGAGAAGATGTCTTCTACCTGCACTCCAGCCATAAGCTTCCAAAATCCCATCAAATTCCAGCTAGCTACATGCTTCCGCAGGCACCCTCTCCATGCCTCACAGTTCCCCAGAAGTAAGTAATCGACAACTCTGCATGCTGCCAAAGCTCATAAGCACTGGGAACATTGGACTGGAGATGCTGGTGCTTCTCTCTGGCTCTGGAGGGGGGCAGCCACACATGCTGCCTATTATGGGCAGGTCTGCAGAGGCGCAGCATAGAAGAAGCATTCAGAGGCACCCATGACCAAAGGTTACAGGCCCAGCAGCTGGTGATGACTTAAGAGCCTCTGAGTATAATTTCCTAGTTCAGTGGTTAACAAATGAGACTGTTGCTTATAAAACTCTCCTGTTTTCTCTCCCCAATGCAGCAAACTCTCCACTTGCTCCCAGGGCCATTCTGGCAGTACCCAAGCTGACTGCTGGTCTAGGAGAGACAGAAGCAACTTTGTGACCTCTAGGGTGACCATAGATGAGGCTGTGGGGTAGCAGCTCTGCAGCCACCTCCCTAGGTCTCCAGCCCTTGCTCAGGGCTGGTGCAGCCCTGAGAGAGCCCATCTCAGCAGGGCTCCCATGCTGGGCACTGGTCCCACCTTCTCCCACCCTAAGAAAGACACACCACCAAGTCCCAGGATGCAGGCAGAGCCAGCCTCTGGCCATCTGCTATGGGCATGGATGGGACGTACCACCTCTCCAATGAGCTCTGGCACTTTGGGGAGCCTTGCCCAGACCTATGACACTGCCAGGGGCTACTCAGGGCTCTTGTGTTCCCAGTGCTCCCCAACACAGCCTTTGTGCTGCATCCAGGTGAGCTGCTGCTTGGCAGTCAAGTTGTGCCAGGCAGCAGGGCTGAGGACACTCACCTCTTTGGGAGTCCTGTATCCATCCCGGAGGAAGCGGCAGCAGCCATAGCGCCCCTGGAAGGGAGGGAAAGATTTGCTGAGCAAGAGGCACACTGTGAGATATCTTGTACCTCCAATGCAGAAGCAGGGACAGGGTGTTTCCTTCAGCCAAACACCCTCTCCCTCACTCACCCAGCATTCAGGTACCACAATCACAGCCCCAGGCCACAGCATACAGGGCTGCTTCTATGCAAACCCCTGCCACAGGTCATAGAGACTGGAAGAGAACATGCCCCAGCAACCCCCCACAGAACATGCTTTTGGGAAAAAAAGGGGCTACAGCAGTTTGGACTGCAGCTGTCTCCTGGGAACAGTGGGACAAAGGCAGAGATGCTCACCTGCAGCTTGGTGATAATCTCCTGCTTGGTGATTTCCACCAGCTCCCTGTCCTCCACAGCAAATGCCGGGTAGGAGATGACAGAGAGCACGCTGGCATCCACCTCCTTGGATGTGGAGGCCCTCGGCAGCATTGAGTGGAGGATGGACTGGGCAAAGGGGAAAGAGAGGTGGTTAGGCTGTCAGGCATCATTCACACTGCAAATCCAGCAGATCACAGTTCCTCTTGCAACAGTATAACGCCAGAATGGGTCTCACCTGGCAGTGCTGCACCTCATCTGACAGCACCCGTATCACCGACTGTGGGCCTCCCTTGGCTCCAAAGAGATCCAGCTCATCCAGTGCCTCCAGGGCAGCCTGCAAGCAGGGTGAGACTCAAAGAGGCATGTCCTTCACCATGCTGCTTACCTGTAAGAGCTCTCACGCCATGCTAGTCCCTGTGTGCAAAGCGCTGCCCAAATTTAAAAAAATTTGAACCCTGCTGTGGCTGCAGAACATCTCTGGTCAAAATGGGACCACATCCCCAGACATCAAAAGGGCCTGGGACATTTCTGCCACACCCTCCCCCCCAATTAACTTTCCTCTCCTGGTTCAGGCAAAACTTATGCTAGAAGGGCACAGTTTTATTCCAGTGCACAAGAAGAGTCTTGCTCCCCAGGAACCTATCACTGCACAGGACATTGAGCCTCAGCAGTTCAACATGCCCAGCCTGCCCTGTCAAAAAGCAGCTCAGGGCCACTGGTGCTCCTCATCCCGCCAGTCAGCATTTCTTCACAGCTCACCTTGGCCATGCCGACAGAACTGGCATTCAACTCAGTGATGCCCTGGTTTGTCTTGTCCCCACGCTCCCATATGCCGAAGTCCTGTGAACCAGGCAGTGTTTCAGACATCCAGAAAGCCTTTGAATCCCACCCATCCATAGTGCTTCCAGAAGGTGCTGGTGTGGCTTCAGGGGGAACTCACAATGTTCCCAGACACCAGACCAGTATCTCCACCACTGAAGCATATCCCCCTTCCCCAGCACATGCTACCCACCGCAGTTTTGTAGGCAGCTTCAATGTAGAACACAAGGTTCTGGATAAAGTTGACTTCATCCAAGCTGTGAATTATGTGGAGGCCTAAAGCAGAGGGAAAAATTCACATGAGCCGCTCCAAACCCACAAGCACACTCAGGATGGGGCTGCAATAACCCAGGGACGATTCCTCCCTGCTGCATGCCTGTCCAGTGGGAGCTATGTCCTAACTGATTCCATCTCCAGTCCCATCCCTTACAGCAGCCCTGGGGCTTCAGACAAAGAGGGGCTTTTGGAGAGACCGACATCGAGGGGCCCAAACCCACCTCAGGTACTGTGAGTGTAAGAAAACAGTGGGGGTCATGGAATCCATTGGAACAGCTTGGCACCCAGGAAGCTGCACCCAAACTGAGACTCTGGTAAACCTGAGGACCAGAATGCTCAAAGCTGCAATGGCAGCCCCCAGCATTACCTGAGGCCGTCATTTGTGCAAGTATGAGGAGGTAGAGGGAGGTAGCATCCATCTGTAGGTGACCCCATTCATGGTCTCCTACCACGGTGGCACAGGTGTGGGTGTTATACTTGGCATGCAGGCAGTCCCTGGTGCTCTGACTGTACTTGAAGGCCTCTACCTTGTCCACCTTGAGAAGGACAAAGAGATGCAGGCATTCATCGAACCCTGTCTCCAGAGAGATCTGACAGCTCCCAAGCCAACGGCTGCCCCATGCCATAAATGGAGCACATGGAGTAGTGCCTGGCAGGGCAGAAATTTCACAGCCCCTGGGCTGAGCTCCACTGTACACCAAAGCAGTGAGCACAGGCTCATATCCTGCTGCGGCACAGGACTGCAGCAGTGGAGGGCCCACTGCCACAGCTGCACCATGCAGAGAGAAAAGGGTTACCCCAAATGCCCTCAGGGAGGAGAGCGGTAGAATCCTAGTGCCTGCCAGGCCACAAGACAGGGAGCAGCTGGCAAAGGCTCCATTGGCTGCCAGCCCACAGCTCTGGAACTTCAATCACACCCAGGACAGATGCTTACTCAACTTATTTCAAGACTTGCTGGAAGGAGGCCTTTCCTCTGCTCATCAGGGAAGGCTGGGGAGGGCCGGTAGGACAATAGCCTCTGCGGCATAGCTGAGCTTCAAGGAGACCACTTGACACTCAGAGGTACTCCCCAGCCCCTACCTGTCTCATCATGCACTGGAGCAGACCCCGCATCAGCTTCACCACGCTCTGCAGGAACAAGGAAAACAGGTTTGTTAATCTCCAGAAGCCCTGACTCAGGATCAGCTGGCTGACCTTTGTGGGGCTCAGTGTCTGTAATCAGAGCCCTTGCTCACATTTTCACAGCCCCTGGGTGACAGCAGAGGGAAGATTTCTTGGTCTGCCAGCAAGGCCAGGTTGCCATGCTATTCAGCGGGACAGAGCATGGCTGCAGGACATGGCTCCCCAGCCCTGGAGAAAAGCGCTGTGGCCCCAGATCACCCCGGAGTCAGAGGTTAAGACCCTCTGGTTGGGCTCCAGTGTGGTCTGGGAAGAGCAGGCTCTGACATCCATTCCGACTGCCTGCCGCCTCAGGGGACAGCCGTGTCCTCGCCCTCACTGCACTGCCTTTGGGCCCCTGACCCAGCTGCGCCAAAGGCTGACCAGACCGGGGTGACGGCCGCCCCCGAGAGACACCAGCCCCGCCCCCGCCTCCTGTTCCCTCCTACCTGCTCCAGCTCGTAGGCCTTGGCCTTGTCCTCATCGCGGTCGGCATTCTTGCGGTAGGCCAGGCCAAGCCCCCACACCGCCAGGATGCTGTACACGTTGTCTCGGACCCAGGCGTCCTGGTGATCGGTGCTGGCGGGGAGCAGCCCCGTCACCGCGTCCTGCGGAGGGGACACACCGTTCACACGGAACTTCCTAGCCCAGCGGCCAGCGGGGCGCGCCGGGGCCCCGGGTCTGCTCCTCGTTCCCGGGCAGGGTCCGCACCTGGTGGCGGAGGATGGTCTGCTGCACCAGGCGCCCGTAGCCGTCCAGACGCACGCCCGAGTTGCTCCGGCTCCTCATGACGACGGCGGCAGCAGGACCAGGACCAGAACCGGCACTGGCGAGACGGCACGGGTCCTGTTAGAGCCCCCGCCTCGGCCCGCCCCTCCCCGCTTTCCCCCGCCCCGCCCTGCGGCACCGCCTACTCGCTGCCACCGCCGACGCTACTGGAGCACCACTGCAGCCGCTGAGCGGCCGCCCCACCCCCGCTGCTCTGCGCTCCTCGCCGGCCGCGGCCTCAGCCCCTGGGGAGGGTCACTACCGATCGGGCAGGACCTGCCCCGAGGGCGGGGGACGGTGGCGTTCGGCGCCCCCTGCCGGGCGAAGGCCGAGCAAGGCTGAGTGTGGATACGCGGCTGCAAGGACAGATACACGGCTGCAAGGACAGACACACGGCTAGAAGGACAGGCACACGGCTACAAGGACAGGCACACGGCTACAAGGACAGACAAACGGATACAGGGACAGGCACACTGATACAAGGACAGACACACGGCTACAAGGACAGGCACACGGCTACAAGGACAGGCACACGGCTACAAGGACAGGCACACGGCTACAAGGACAGACACACGGCTACAAGGACAGGCACACGGCTACAAGGACAGACACACGGCTACAAGGACAGGCACACGGCTACAAGGACAGGCACACGGCTACAAGGGCAGACACACGGCTACAAGGACAGACACACGGCTACAAGGACAGGCACACGGCTACAAGGACAGGCACACGGCTACAAGGACAGGCACACGGCTACAAGGACAGATACACGGACGGATACAGGGACGGACATGTGGACGCACAGATACCTGTGCCGGTGTGGAATGGACACACGGACTACTGTGTGGTGTTGGACTGCAGAGACTCACGGATGAGTTCGTGTACTGGTGTGAGATTGTACAGACACACAGACGGACACACAGATGGGTACACATACCAGTGTGGGTCTGTATGGACACACACACGGTAGGCGCATGGGCAGACACACAGACACACGTGGACAGAGGCATGGACACGTCCATAGGTGTGCACGTGCACATAGAGGCATGGGTGTGCACACACATGCACACGGTAAAGGTGTGTGCACAACTCCCTGCACTGTATCACATGCACAGGCAGACTCGTGTGCACACATACCTCCACACGCACACATGTGTTCACAGCTATGCTTTGTATTTCCATGTGTCTGTAGCACACAGCAATACACACACACACAGGTGTGCAAACCTGTGGATACCCACAGGTATACTCATCCATAAGCACACACACACACACAAGCACATGGACACACTTCGCATGCACATACACAGTCATACACATGCACACACACCCAGAGGCATACACTGCATATGCCTGCGTGCACACATGTGCATCATACATACGTGCACTCACACAGCTGCACCAGCAGCATTTGGGCACAGTGGGCTCCTGGAGATCGCAGCACACCTCATCTTTGGGACCGCTTTGGGCAGGTCCAATCCAGGCTGCATTGGACTCTGCAGATGTTTGGCCCACAGAGGCAGAGCCTGCAGGTGCCATGTGCCACCCTGAGGCACACATGACCCTGTCACCCATGTAACCTGCCTTTGCACAGCTAAGCAGGGGCAGGAAGGTGCTGAATGTGGGCAGGGTGCATTGCGTTTATCTTCTGTGCAAAGCACCTGGCATAGCCCAGCCATGGCATTGCCCCATGGAGCTCAGCAGCAGTCTCTCCCTGGCCCATCCCACAGGACATATGACTGCTGGACAGTCCTGTCGCAGCAGTGAGTGCATGCTGTCCCTTGGTCTCTGGGGGTCCCAGTACACAGTGGACATTCCTGGGGACACCAGTGGCTGTCAGCACTCATACTGTGGTTGGGCACACACCCAGCCATGAGTGCTGTGCCAGGATGTCCAGAGGAGCAGCATCCCTGATCTGGGGCACCTGGATGGGAGGCCAAAGCTGGGCTCTGCTGGGGGGATGCCTAGGCTGGAGTCACTGGAACTGGAGGACACCACAATGGTGTGCACAGGAGTCCATGGAATGTGGGCAGTGGGGAATGGTGTAGGGGTGGGGGTCCCAGGGTCAAGAACTCCCAAAGTTGATGGGGTTGGGATACTTGTGAGGCCTCATGGCTGGGGACATCAGGGTACATGGGGTGGGTCAGTGGGCTTGTAGGGATGAGAGATGTGAAGAGTCCCAGGGATGCAGGTAAGGCTAGGCAGGGGGTGATGCAGGGGATGAGCAGGGGTCCCCAGTCACTGCAGGCCCTGATGCTGTGACTGTGCTCAATGCTGTGCCAGCAGTGGCCACCCTGCTGGCACAGGATCTGCTGCCACGGGTCTGCTGCCCTCTGTCCTCTAGAAGGGTATTGTGTGGGGCATTTGGGGGGCCACATGCACCCCCATCCCCTGGGGCTCTTGGAGCACCCAGAGGGGCAGATGGGGCAGGGAGGGGTGTCCTGAGTCTCCTGGCACCTGCCCCTCACGCCCAGACCCACCTGGAGGGAGCTGAAGAGAAGCAAGGGGAGGGAGAAGAGTAGTGCCAGGCTGATGGTGATGTCTGGGGATGGTAGTGGGGACTGCCATTCTGAGTGCTGAGGTTTCCATAGTGCTGCAAACTCCATCTATCAGGTACCTCCACTAGGCACTGCTGTTCCCAGGTAATGGCTCTGCAATTACATTTGTGACCCTGGGCAGAGAAACAGCCCTTTGTTGTCCCCCACACCAGCTGGGTGCTGCCAGCACCTCTGCAGGGCACCCATGAGGCATCTGGATCCTGGCCATCACAATTTGCATCCAGCTACAGTCCCTGGCAGGGTGCCTGGGGAGCCACTGCTCTCCACAGCTGAGTGACCTCCATCCTGGTGCCCCTGTACTGTGCCAAGCCCAGATCTGACCCAGCATTGCAAGGGCACATGGGAACATGTCCCCTCTCTGCCCAGTTCCAGCCTGGAGGATGTGGGGTGTGAGGTCTCCACTTAGGAGGGGCAAGCAGGAGGGATAGTGAATGGGCAGCCTGTGGAAACAAAGCAAAGCCTCAGTGTGGGGTTTGGGGCAGGGGGAGGAGCTGGGAACAAGGCAGAAGAAGACAGGGATGTATTAGTTGGCCTGGGGAAAAGAAAGGGGCCAGTGCAGCCCCCTGTGCTGGCAGCGGCTCCGCAGGCAAGATCCTGGCCTGAGGGTGGGTTGGGCACATGTCCTGGTCCGCAAAGCCAGGACTCCTGGTGCTCCCCAGTGGGATGCCAGGTTGTGCCCAAGGGCCTTACATAGCTGCAGGATCTGCAGGAAGATTCTCCCTGCAAGGTGCACCCAGGCAGCAGGCTGGGGTCACTGCACCTGGCAGTCCCGGCAATGATGCAGGCACAGTGAACCCCAGGGTCATCTGGGGACAGTGGATCTTTCCCTGAATCACTGCTCTTCCGTTACTATGGTAGCATCTGTCCCACCACCAGCACAGAGGAGATCCCATTGCTGGAGCAGCCCCTGAGCACCCATGGGTACTCAGGGCAGGGGCCCATCCCAAAAGACACAGGAGTCCGTTGGCACAGTGCATACAAGGACACAGGGCTGGGACAACAAACTCCAGTGCTCACCCATCTCCAAGTGCCCAGCTGGTCCAAGGGGTGCTGGCAGCAGGTTAGGGTGGGGGGGGCACTATCATACAGAGGTGTCCAGGGCTGGGACCATGCCCCTCTCCACATCTTTTATCATCACTCGCCTGAATGAATCAACACCACATGCTTAATGATTGATAGGGCTCGGTTCTGTGAGCTTCCAAAAAAGCAGAAAACATCCCTCACTCATGACCAAGATGTGATTTACTGGGGACAAGGGGTAGGAGAGGAGCCTGGGGCTCTGTGGTTTCTCACTCTTCCAGGATGGGAAAGAAACTTGGAGACTGGCAGGAAAGGGAGGGGTCGGAGCTGACAGCACCTGGCCTAACAGCAACCACTCATGGGAAAAATGAAAGTGCTGAAACATCCCCATGGAACCTGGGTCAGCAATAACAGATGGGGCTGGACCCCAAGCAAGAGGAGACCCTGGCAAGAGCCGTGAGCTGTGGAGAAACAGCACCCAGGTGACAGTGCCCCCAAGCTCTGGTGCCAAGGATGATTACTGCCACCTATGCCTTGCTGCTCAAAAAATAGAAATTTTGCTCCAGCACTGCAAACAGGGCACCATATCCAGCAACAGGCAGGTTTGCTTGCAGACACCTACCCACAATAGCCTCAGCAAAGAAATGCCTTGGCTACGGTGACAGTTACAGGAGACCTGGCTCACTGTCCCTCCATGGTCTCTTGGACTTGCCCCTTACAGAGGGATGTGGGGCATCTCTTGTTCCTAGCCCCATGGAGGCAGCTGCCTCCAGCCACATCTGCTCTCCTCTGCACTAGGGCAGGTCAATGCTCCAAGGGAGGCACTTCTCATAGGCCCTACTTGAACAAGCTGGGATTTACCCCTGCACCCACCCCTTCCAGTGAAAGCACAAGGGCAGTTGTACAGGAATACAGCCTATGGCTGTATCCCAGGGGGCACCTGCTGCACCCTGAGGACAGTGCAAGAACAGGCCAAGATGGTCTTTAGCAAAATCAATCAATTTATTTATTCACAATCAAGCAATAAATAGAGGAAAGTCAGGCAGCAGGGGTGCTGAGAGCGGGACTGACCCTTCTGGGAATAGGGACATGCCAGGAGCCCAGCAGAGCCCAGGGCCTGTGTGATAGCAAGAGTGCAAGAAGGTAGAGAGACATCTGCAACAGGAGTCTGACCTCTGGGATAGAACAAGACCTGAGCCCTGCTAGAGGGCAAGCCAAGGAGCTGAAGAACAAGTATGTCAGAGGAAACAGCAGGCAGAGCCCAGCACAAGCAGCTGCCTTGGCCTCTAGCACTGGAAGCAGAGATGGCAGCTCAGGTTCCTCCAGTTTTTCATAGCCCTTCCAGAGCAGAGCTGCAGGGGAGGAGAGAGGCTTCCTCCCTCCAGCCCAAATTCTCAGCCTGGTGAGATGCCTCTGCAGCTGAGACTAGATAGGGATAGGATGCATGGGGGTTGGGAAGGAATGCCACAGAGACAGGGTCACATCAGATCCAGACACCACCAATGTGTCAAATGCAAAGCACAGAGACATCTGGACTTCTTACCCTCCCTGCCCTGGTTCCACCAGGAGACTGCAGCCACCTCCTAAGAGCTTCGCACTCCAGTTTAGGGACACAGCTCATCTCTGAGAACATCAGGCCAAGCCCCCCTGCCCACCAAAACCAGGCAGCAGCCATGGGGGCTGCAGGAAGGACAGATGCCACGGGGCAACCACCCCAGCACAGGTTCCTGCCTTTAAAAATCCACAATTTACATAAAACTGTCATTGTAAAACCTCCCCACTGAGCAGCACTGTATGGGGAGGGGAGATGAGCTGAGTGAGCCCCAGGCAGAGCAAGATAAACCCTAAAGTCCAGATCTGCAGGAAGAGGCAGAGCCCAGGGGTGATGTGCTGGGGCAGTGGAAATTACCGGCAAGTGCAGGACTCTGCAATCATATTTTCATACTCCTTGTACAGTATGCCTCCATTGCGCTCAATCATGAGGACACTGATGGGGCTGTAGCGGTAGGGCACACAGGACGGCCGGGGCACATTGGCATCCACAAGCTGATGAACAAAGCTCTGCACCACAGCATGGTTGGGTGCATGGTAGTCATACCGGAGTAGGTGGGGACAGGTGCCCTTGCAGTAGCGTGGGTTGTAGCGATGGGGAGCGATGATCCAGTGGTCCCAGCCCAGCTGTGCAAAACTGACAGGGAAGGGGCGGAGGGAACAGTCACTCTTCTCCCCTCCCTGCTCCCGCAGGTAGTTGGACAGGTCATGAGCCAATGTCCCTGTATCACGTCGGTGTCGGTGGGGCTCTGCTGCTGGAGGTGCCAACCCTGCCTGGGTATCGTTAAGGTAAAGAAGGAGAAAAGGGTGGCCAGGGGCCACTGGGGCATCATGGCCTCCTGTTCGGCCAGCACGCACACAGACATGGCGCAGTACCAGGCTCCCCACACTGCTGTTCCCCAGCACCAGGAAAGAGGTGACATCCACTTCGGCCCAGCCATGGTGGGGGCGGGTAGTAGGGCTGAGCAGCACCCTGCGTGCCTCGCCGGCCACCACCAGCTCCAGAGCGCAGAGGAGGCGACTGTGGGTCAGTGACAGACTGGGCAGGTAGACCACAGTGGCTCTGAGGAGGTGCTCAGCTTCTGGCTGGCCTTCCAGGTGGTAGGTGAGGGCCTGGAAGTACCAGCGACCTGCAGGGAAGCAGTGACGAGTACTCCCTTAGCACAGTGGAGGAAGCACAGTGCAGCATACCTTCTCTCATGGTGCTGCCACAGCCCCACACAGCACAGCAGAGCCTGTGACAATCATCTGCCCCAGCACAAGGCAGAAGCTGCAGCAAACAGAAGCCATGAGCCAAGGCTTGCTGGTAGCATGAAGGGCAGAGTCTGTAACATTTCCCATCCTCTGCCCCAACACCACTAGCCTGGCACGGCATGAGGCAGGGTGGGAAGGAGAGAAGGGCACACAAGGGACAGCAATGCGTTTACTACTCTCATCCCTGGAGCAGAAACTTGGACTCCTGCCAAGTGGAACCCCATGGCCAAGAACAATCCCAGCCAGGACACTGTAGAGAGAGGGAAGGAAGCAGGCAAGAGACCTTGCCTTCAGAGTTCAAGCCCACGCTGCTAGCTCTGCTATGCCTCCATATCATCCTTACTGCCCACCAGTTCCTTACCTGCCCAGGGCTGACCTCCATGAGAACTGGCCTGGACCAGGCGGATGGTGTTGGTGCCCAGGCTGCGGCTGCGGCGGGGACGGCCTTCGCGGTCAGCAGCACGTCGGTACAGATTCAGCATGTAGCGCAGGGGCTGCCCACTGGCTGGCCCCACTTGCCAGCCTGGGCTGCCTGGGGCCCGCATTTGCAGAGCCTGCAGGAGGGGCAGGTTGGGGACAGCAGGCAGGGAGCCAAGAGGCAGTGGGGACTGTTTTGCAGCCTGGGAAAGGGGCACAACAAGGAGGAGGAGGAGGCTGGTGAAAGGATAGGACATAGCCATGATAGGTGAGTGTGTGTCTGGGGAGGGAGCAGGTAAGTGGGACAAGGTGGGGATGGCCAGCAGAATAATTAGGGAGAACCTGCAGTCATGCTTTTCCCCACTTGAGAGGCAGAGCTGACTGTGGGCACCAGCAAAAGGATCCCAGGGTGCTTCCAGCTCCTATAAAAACAGGACAACCACACTAGCTGTTTCAGCTTGGCATAGGAACAGAAATGTGGGAGGATTCTGTATGCAAAAAGGGGTACAAATTCCAGACTAAAACCCAGAGCAAAGGAGCAAAGCTAGCCCAACAGAGCCTGGCTATAGGGGCTGTAAAGGTTCTGGGGTAGGGGAGTGGGGTGAAGTGGGGTAGGAGAACCAGCTCACTCAGCCCACCTGCTCCTGGCTCAGCCTCCTCCTACAGGGTAGGAGGTCCCTACCCAGGCCCATTTTAAAGGCATGGACTCAATCAAGTTTTAAAGAGGCAGGAGCTCCCTGGGCCCCAGGTAAATGGGGCCAGAGAGAGCCTGAGAGGGTGCTTTCATGTGATAAGAGTCCCTCCAACTCCCTCTACTCTGTGCTGACTCTCCAGCAGTGGCTCAGCACCTTTGTGCTCATTGCTGCAAGCTGGTCTGCACTGGCCCAAGCAGGCCAGTTCTGCTGGGGGTTCTGCTTCCCAACAACCTTGCAGCACAGCCAGGCTGCCCAGTGCCTCACTCTATCCAGCTGGTACTAAAGCACATGGGTGAGCAGAGTGACCCTGAACCCAACAGTGCTAAGTATGTCTGGGTAAGCCAGCAGTACCCCACTGTAGGCATCATCCTGCCATCACCATCAGCATGCCCACAACTTTGCCTACCTTGACCAGTTTCCAGGTCTTTTTGCCAGCACCTGCTCAAAGCAAAGAGGTTATGAGCATGATGTCCACCCTCCTGCTGGCATGGGACATTCGAGGCACTTTCCATGTGGGAACAGTGGCTCCATGGTGCTTGCCTGGGAAAGGCCCTCTGGGCACACTGCAGCATCTGGTGTGGGCAGCTGCAGCCAGTGCTACCTCCAGAGCCCCTGGTGTTGTGCTCAGACCCACAGTACACTGTTGCTCTTCTGCTGGGATGGAAGTGGCCAGGGAGTGAGCACACTGGTTGGGGATCACTGGTGCAGGCAGAGGGACATGGGGAGAGCTCACGGGGTTGTACTGAATATCTGCTGCCCACCCTTTCTGGTGCCAGCTGGGCACAGTGCCAAGAGCTCGGAGGGCTGTGTGGTAATGTGTGTAGTGCTAAATGTGCTGTGGGGCCATGTGATGATGAGCCAGGGCACCCTTCCCTGGCCAGGCAGCCCTGGCTACTCATTTGGGAAAGCACACAAGGGACAGACGAGCTAAGTCCAGGCATGGCAGCAGCCAGTCATGAGTGGGGGGCATGACAAGGCAGGTGGGAAGGCCATAGGGGAGAGCAGGAGATTTGGGTCAGGATGGTGGACATGTCAAGGCTGTATGGGGGAAGGGGGGGAGGCCGGAGCCCACCTCTCCTGGGTGGGCTCCAGCACTACAATAGCCCAGGTACCACTCCACCCTGCACCCTGTGACACTCTGGCTATACTGGGCTGCCTGCAGCTGGGCTGTGCAGGGAGCAGGCAGAATTCAAGACAGGTGCCTGTGGACAGGGTCTATCAAGAAAAACTTGAGACCCTTCCAGCATTGGGAATGAACAAGCCTAGGGTGGCTCACCAGCCTGGCACTGCAAGCTGACCATCCCAGGCCATGGCAGGCAACCAGGGGCCGCAGGCGCTGCTTGCAGAGCAGAGCTTTCCAGGCTTGCTGTGTTGTCTGGAAAGGAGATGAGTAAGAGTCGTGGCTCCAGGCGGGAAGGGGAGGAGCAGGACTCTAGGGCTCTGGGAATCCTTGCCGATCCACTCCCACCATCCCAGGCTGCCATCCGCTGCCTCCTCCCCCTGCCTCAATTTCTCCCAAGTGGCACAGCTGCCTCTCCTGGGCCTGGCAGGGGAAAGACAAAGGTGAAGAATGGCCCAACTGCCATGCACGCCCTAGGGTGGCCGGCAGGATATGGACAGGGTGGGAGCTGGCTTGGGTAGGTCAGACAGGAGCCAGCTGCATGTGTTTGCCTGCAGGCAGTGGAGCTTGGGGCACCAGTATCACTGTGTGGTGGGGAGTCGGTGGGGCTACATCACCCTACTGCCACCCCCTCACATCTGCATGAATGCTGTCCAACTGCCACTGTGCCAGGCTAAGCTGTGCCAAGCAGGCCCTATTGGTGTGGGTTCCTGGTGGCACCATATTGTGCTCAACCAAACTGGGTTATTTTGAGCTGAACTGTGCATGGTCAAGCTAAGTCAAGCCAGACCAGGCTCTCCTGAGCTGAACTGTGCCAGCCCTGCTTGTCCAAGTCAACCAAGCTGAACTGCACTGAACAAAACTGGGCTAGGGCAAGTGGAGCCAAGCCAGATGAGGCCTCTGGTTATTCTGCTATGTAACAAACATAACTTTGCCCTGTATCATGTTGAGCTGAGCTGAGCCAAGGCAGAATGTGCCAACCCAGCTGAACTGCACTGAGGCATGCCGGGCTGAGCCATGCTGAGCCAGTTAACCCATGCTGGCTCCCCTGCCATCCCACCTGAGCTAAGTTGTGCTGTGTCGTGCTGCACTGAGGTCTGCCCATCTTCCATATCATGCCATGCTGGGCTGAGCTGGACTGAACTGAAATACACCGGCTGGGCTGTACCAAGCTGAGCCAAGTAGCTCACTTCAGGTCCCTGTTCTAAAGGATGGCATGCCTTTCTACTGAGTAGAAAGGTGCTGTGCTGTGCCATTGTGTGCAGAGCCATGCCGTGAGCTGAGCTGAGCCGTGCCGAGCCGGCCGCCGCCGGCCCCCCGTGCCTCATTGGCGGCGGCGGAGCAGTCCCGTTGTGGGCCGGCCCCGCCCCGCACTCTCCCCGCGCCGCTCAGCCCGGGCAGGCGGGGGTGTCATTTCCTCCACAGCTCGGGGCCGGGCCGGGATGGGGCTGTAGCTGTAGCCGCCATGGAGCGGGCCGAGGGCCGGTCCGGCGCCCCCCAGTACGTGCATGTGCAGCTGCAGGGGGGAGCGCCCTGGGGCTTCACGCTGCGCGGCGGGCTAGAGCACGGCGAGCCCCTCATCGTCTCCAAGGTAGGCACCGGCGGCACAGTCCCGCGTGGGCTCCGCGGCATCCCCCCGCGAGGGGCCTCCCGCCCGTGGCGGGCGCGGGAGGACACCCGGGGCGCGGCGGCGTCGGGGCTGCGGGGAGCCTCGGCCGCGGGGTCTCGTGTCTTGGCGCGGCGTGACGGGGGCGGCTACTCGCACCCACCATCCCCGCCACTCTCCACTTAGAGCCGTGGAGAAGAGTGAGAGAGAAAGGGGCAGACGGACAGCCCGGGCCCAGCGGCAGGAAGAAATTCCTCTGGCACATCCGTTGGGCTGGCGTCGGGGGCGGCCCCCACGTCTGCCTCACGTCTTTCGCGGTCCTGTCCCGAGGGCCGTAGCCGAGGGAGGTCAGACCCCTGTGTGCTCATCCGTCGGTGCCGCGCCCGTGGGCGCCCCGGCCACCGAGCTCTGCGGGGACGTTTAGGGCCACGGTGGGGGAACCAGAGTCCATCTCGTCATGCCCCAGCAGCCCTGGAACGCAGGGGCAGGACTGTGCCCGGGACGGGATTGGCGCCGGGATGCGATGCCGAGCCGAGCACGGTCGCAGCCGGCAGCGAATGCTGAGGGTGACCCCTGCGGGCCCGACGTCTCGCCACATAGAGGGTCATCGATTCCTGCGGCCCCCGCCAGCACATCGCCCCGCGTGGAGACTCGCGGGGAGACCCGCAGGGAGCCGAGCTGCGGCCAGGGGAACTCCGATAGCTACACCTCCACGGAGCCCGGACGGGGTCCTGTCGGCGGAGGATTTGGCCGCCCGCCCGGTGTCACCGTCCTGCTGAGATGGGGTGCGGCGGGCCGGGCTGGCGGCCCCGGCGCTGCTCCCTGCCTCGAGCCGGGCTGACTGCGCCCCCAGGCCGTTCCACGCCCTCGGCGAGACGCGGGCAGCGCGGTCTGGCTGGGGGAGCTGGAAAAGTGGCTCCGGTCCCAGCCCTGCGCCCTGAGGTGGCACCGCCGGCGGGTGGGGAGCCGGGCGCCGAGGGAGTAACTGCCCCTGCCCCTACTCGCTGCCGGCCTTCGAGTTGGTGGGTCCCCGTTGTTCCGCCAGTTGCCGGAGGAGGGGATGGGAGGTCCCGGGGATGTATATTCCTCACCACTTTGGAGAAGAGGGTTGGCTTGCGGGCCGGGGAGTGTCGGACTCCGCGCTCCTACGGAAACGCCGCCGTGCTCGGCAGACAAAAGGGGCTTGTTCCAGCGCTTTGTGCATTCTGGAGATGGTCCCCCGGGGCCACTGCTCCGCCGCTGCGGCCGGCCGAGGTGTGTGCGGAGAGGGGGCGGCCCCGCCTGTGGCGCGGGCCGGAAAGGGGAAGGGCGTCCCCGCACTCAGTGACAGAGTTTGGCCTCTGAGCCCACTCCGGGCGGGATCCCTTCCTGTGGCAGAGTCCCACGGCGGTGCTCACACGCGTTCTTAAAGCCTTTCCATGGAGCTGTGAACGCCCTCCGGTACAGGCTTCCCTGAGCACGTCGGGGGCAAGGAGGGAGGTTGCTGTGGGGCTGGGTGGGCACAGCTCTGGCACTGTAGTGGTTGTGACTCCTAAGACAAGTTTCTTCTGAGGCAGGGAGACATTCCCGTGAGCTATCTGGTGCCCACCATTAGGGCCCAGAGTGAACTTCAGGGACTGGTATTGGGCAAGTGTCCTGGACTGGCCCAGCCAGGCAGGGCAGCAGGCAGTGGGGTTTGGCTGCCAGTGCTGAGTTTACTGGTAGCAAAGTCAGACACAAGGGGCTGTTTGTGGCAAATTTAGCTCCTGGTGAGTGGTACCAGGGCTGAGCCTGTCCATTCTGGTGCATGTGATGACCCAGGTATGAGTACAGACCTGGTGGTGTCCTACAGCAGTGGGGACACTTTTCACCTCTGCCTCATCCCCATGGCTGTGGCAGGCAAGCCTGGGAGGGCACGTGACTGGACAGAGGACTGAGGTGAAGGTGCAGCCTGCCTTGCATGCTGTGCTGGTGCCCAGTGGTGGGTGGTAGCCCGGCAGGGGGTAAACCCACGTGCTCCACCGACTGCACGGTAGGACTGGGAGGCAGTCAGGGTCCCTTGCCAGGAAGGCAGCCCCATGGCTGACATATGGGTAGGAGGGCAGCCTGCCTGCACAGGCAGGCACATTGGGATGTGCCCAGCCTCGACATGGCATTGTGGAGCTAAGATCCCTGAAAAAATGGGAAAGCTGTTGGTTCTGGGCACAGCTGTGCCAGGCAGGGCCATGGGGCAGTGGTGCACTGGGCAGGAGGCTTGGCTGCCCCTCTCTTCTTCCTCCTAAGGTGACATTTTGACCAGGGGTAGTAGAATGCCCCCTGAGCCCTGAACAGCATTAGGGCTGGAAAGTGGTGCCCAGGGGAACATGCACAATGACTGACCTGCTAGGAATCTGTGTATGCTCCCTGGCGCTGGGGTCTGGCTGCTCTGCAGGCACTGTGGGTAGAGCTCATTCCCAGGCCTGGAAGCAACTGGACAGGGTGAAGAGCCCAGAGGCAGGGTTGGTGCAGGAGCCCCAGCATGGGGCCAGGTTAGCTCTGCCCTGAGGGTGGCTATAGGGTCTTGCCACATCCACACTGGGCATGGGGCACCCCAGGTCCTGCCCCATGCACCTGCATGCCCTCTGCTACTGCTACCATGCAGCAGCAACAGTTCCAGTCTCTTGCCAGCCCTGTAGTATGGACTTGGCAATCCCTGGCCATTTCAGTGGCAGGATGGGCAGCGTTCAGTGCTGGCAATGGGCACTCGGCCTAGCCCAGCTGGGCACTGCTTGTCCCAGGGCTGCCAGGACTGCACCTACCAGCTAGGGCAGAGGACATGGGCCAGGGTCTCACATGCTGGCAGCACCATGGCCCTACTTCCTCTAAGCACAGCAATACAGGGTGCCAGGTTCATTTTGGCCATGGGTGTCAGGAAGGGTAGGCATGTGCCAGGGCTCAGCACATCCCCTGCTGTTGTCTCCTGTGGGCACATAGGGTGGGATGGCATCCCTTGGGCATTGAAATCACCACAGGTGCCCTGACAGGCTCAATGTGGGGTTGGAAGCAGCGGCAGGGGGCTGGCATCCACAACAGACAAAGGGCCCTTGTGCTGCCTGTGCCTGCGGGGGAATCTGCTGGGATGGGACATTTTTCTTTCTCCCCCCCTTCCTGATGCCCTTGCTCAGAAATTCATGTGACCAGAGAAGGGGGAGAGCCTGGCCCAGCAGATACCTCTGTGCTGCCTGGAGCTCAGGCACCTTCTCCAAAACCTCTTTCTCCCCTGACATGCAGTGGCCGTGGAACATCCCCTGGGATATTCTGGGGTCCGTGCCCCATTGACGGCCCTCTCTGTCACCCAGGTCGAGGATGGGGGCAAGGCTGCACTGTCCCGCCGGCTGCAGCCAGGTGATGAGCTGGTGAACATCAGTGGGACGCCGCTGTACGGATCCCGCCAGGAGGCCCTGATCCTCATCAAGGGCTCCTACCGCACTCTGAAGATGGTCGTTCGCAGGTTGGCAGTGCTGTGGAGGGTTCACAGGGAGGGCCAGTGGGGCTTTACCAGCCTGGGGGACTGGCAGGAACCTGGAGGTGCCCTTGTCTCCAACTCAGAGGTGCCCCTTGCTGGGGCAGGGTGGGGAGCAGCCCCTTTGCTGCTGTCAGCACTCTGGCTGAGCGGTGGTTCCCCAGCCAGCAGAGCCAGGGCAGTGCATCGGGCTCGCCACCCCCTTGCTGGGCGGTAATCTCAAGCATGGCCGCTCCTCTCCCTTCCTGCCTGCCTGCCTCCTGCCTGCCTGCTTGCCTGGGAAAGGAAGAGAGGCAGGGCTGGGCCTTGCAGTCCCTTCCCCCCCCAATCCCTCAAACTACATCCATTCCCTGGCTGCATCCTGACTGACTCCAGCTCCAGCAGCACTCAGGGGCAGGGACGGCGCAAGGGCACTGCCCAAGGGGCAGGGGTCCCACGGGACTCTGCTGGGCCTCAACATCACCCATGGTGAGTTTGGGGGTTCTGGGAAGTCCCTGTGCTGACCTCACAGCTTGCCATTCTCATCCAGTTAGTAAATGCCGTGGCAGCACTAGGCAATTGGGAGGTACAGGAGGTGTTTTGTGACCACGTCTATGCAAGTGGCATGCGCTGGGGGACTGGAGACTACTATGGATGCTGTGAGGGGTGGGATGGGGCCAGCACAAGACCCTTCCTGGAGACATGATGTGGCTGGAGCTTGCTGCAGATGCTGAGGGACAAAGGAACAAGGGGGAAGTTCAGGCTTGCGGTGGAGACAAAAGTAGCCCCAGTGTCCCTTGGTGGAGCCAGTCTAGTCCCAGCAAGGACACTTGCCCTGCTCAGGGCATTGCCTATGGGCTGTGCAGGGGTCACGTCCTCGGTCCCCTGATGCGGCAACAGGGATGCTGCAGTCTGGGGAGCTGTGGGATACCCTTCCCCGTGCCGGGTGCTTGCAGGGCTGGACCCTTCCTCGCTGCCATCCCCTTTGGGCAGGCACTGGCCTGGGGGGGACAGGAAGCCCCATAGGAAGTGACTTCAGCCCCGGTTCCTTGGCCTGGCTTCCTCCCCATTCTTGTCCTTTCCCGCTGTTGCTCTTGGCAGGAGGAGCGCGCCGGTCCTCCGGCCTCATTCCTGGCATGTGGCCAAACTTGCCGAAAGCCGCCCAGACGTCCCCACCATGCACTGCCCAACTGATGGCTTCAGCCTCTCCTGGCCCTCGGGATGTGATGTCAGGTGAGACCCTGGGTGCAGTTATGAGACTGTGCAAGAGGGGTGGGCCAGAAAGGACACCCGCTTGGATTGTGGCAGTGGGGGTGGCAGGACTGCTCGCATGCATTACTTTCGGGCATCCCTCTTCATCCTGCATTACCCTTTCCCCTGGTTGTTTGTTCCCGACTCCCGGCAGGAAGGGGCGGTGGCTCTGCTGGAGACAGCCAGGAACTGCTTAGTCCCACTGCCCCCCCTGCCAGAGGTGGGAGGTCTCCAGTGGCTGGAGTCACACACACCCTGTGTTCCCTGTGCTTGCTCCCCTTGCCAGTGTCAGGCAACCTTGGTGGTGGCCCCAACCCAGGGGTGAAGGGCAGGTTGGGGCAGTGCTGCCCAGTACTCCATTGTTCCAGGGAGGGTGTATGTGTGGAGGTGGGCTCCTTGGGATCTCTGTGGAGCTGGATGGGAGGCAGCAGGTGCCTGTAACACTGGCGTGGGGCCAGGCAGCAGCAAGCTGTCCCTGCAGTGGAACCCACTGTCCTGGCACTGCAGCACTGACCGGAGCAGCTCCATCGGGAGCATGGAGAGCCTGGACCATCCCAGCCAGGCCTGCTATGAAGGAGACCCCTCACCCGTTGACCAGGGCATGTACCACAGCAAGCGGGACTCAGCCTACAGCTCCTTCTCTGCCAGCTCCATTGCCTCTGACTGCGCTCTCTCTCTTCGTCCTGAAGAGGCCGTGTCCATCGACTCCAGCCTCCAAGGCCCCTGCAAAGCCCCTGACAGGCGCCATCTGACCACAGGGGCTGAGCCGTCTGCCAGCTGGCACCCTGAGGCCTGGCGGGCACCTGTGCCCCCCCAGCCCCCTGTCAGGAGGGACAGCCTGCGGGCAGCTCCAGCTGGCAGAGGGGATAGTCGCCAGGCATCAGTGTCAGCGGACATGCTGCATGCCAAAGGCCGGTGGATCTCTGACACCTTCCTCTGCCAGCGGGATGGGGAGGCAGAAGTAGTGGGCAGGAGGACACTGGCGCCATACCGCACAAAGGACTGTCTCTCTGCTGACCAGTATTACATGCCAAGCTCCCACCCGGACCAATGCCCAGCTGAGCCACTCCTGGGGGAGAGCATGGAGTCTGACAACCAGCTGTACCTGGATGATAGCATGCACCAAGTGCCTGATGCCATGACAGCAGGTGACAACCCATTGCTGTCCCCTCTCAAGAGCCACGTGTTGCACCGTCACAGTGCTCCTGAGCAACTGCTGGCCTCCCAGCTCCGCTCCCTCCAACTGGGCACCAACAGCGGGCGAGCCTCGCCAGCACCCAGTGGGCAACACTGGACCTTGTCCCCGCTGCATCCTGAGGGCAGCTGGGGGGGAACCACAGGGGCTGCCCAGGACCCCCCACACTGCCCAGAGCCTTGCTGCCGCCCATCGCCGTGCCGCTGCTGCCCTGAGCTGCAGCAAGCCTGCAGGCAGGATGACAAGGGGGCCAGCCCAGCACTCAGCACTGAGGGGTCAGTGGAAGAGGAGAGCCGGGGAGGGGCCCGGCGGGCTGGGGGTCCTCCCCACCGCTCTGCTCAGATGCGCCGCCGCAGTGACCGCTTCGCCACCAGCCTGCGCAACGAGATCCAGCGGCGCAAGGCCCAGCTGCAGAAGAGCCGAGGTCCTGGTGCACCTCCTCCTGGTGAAGAGCCAGTGGAGGAGACTGAGGAGCCCCCCGAGGGCAGTGTACTGACAGAGCGACCCCCTGCTCTGCCTGAGCGTCTCAGCCCTGCACCAAGTGAGGACAGCAGGAATGCTGGCCGCTCTACTGACCGGGATATCCCCAGCCCTGGTCCAGTGCCAGCCCCCAAAGGGCCCCCATCCCCTGAGCGGGTGGTACCAACAGCCAGGGGCCGCTGGCGCTGGTCCCCAGAAAAGAAGCTGCAGCTGCAACACTCGCCCAGCCCCAGTGAACTGGAGGGCTACAGCCAGGGCCCAGTGGCCTGCAGCTCCCCACCACGGGGCAGCGATGAAGCAGTCCTGCTGCCCTTTGCTGACCGCCGCCGGTTCTTCGAGGAGAGCAGCCGGCCAGCACCACCCTGGCACAGCAAGCCGCCAGCAGGTGATGCCAGCACCTTCCAACCCCCTGGGCCTGAGCACCAGGATGTCCGCCGCCTCTCTGTGGACCAGCCCTACAGCCCCCCCTCACCCAGCCGCCCTGGCTCTGCTGGCCCCTATGCTGAGTGCTGCCGGGAGCAGCCCCTCTGTTACAAACCACTGGGGAGGCCAGGGGAGCTGGATTACCTGCGGGGCTACTCCTACCCCTATGGGGTTCCCTTGCACCCTGAGCCGTGCCGCTACAGCGGAGGGGACCTGTGCCCACTACCACTCCCCCGTGACCACACCTGCCGCTGTTACCCTGTGCCCTGGGTGCGCTGCCCTGACTGCTGCTGCCCAGCCCCCCATCCTGGGCGAGAAGAGAGTGATGCCTGGCCGCCCCGGAGAGCTTTCATCCCGGTGAGTAACACCCTGCGAGACTGTGCTGGGTACCAGCACTGATACTCTCTTGCACCCCTGGACTATGACCCTGGGTTGGGGAGTGGGTACTGTGCCCCCATTGGCCCTCCAGACCTCCTGCATGCCTTCTGTGCCTGAATGGGGATGGGACAGAGGTGCTGGGGTGTGGATTTCACAGTGCCTTCCCACATACACAGGAATTTCCTCAAGATGAGTGGGAACCACCTGCAATAACCAGGAAAGTCAGCCAGTCCATCAGGTGAGCCCATGACAGGTGCCATGGTGCTGGCATGTGTGTGCCACCAAGTGGGGACCTCCACCAGGGGGATGTGCAGACTGCCATGATTTTGACTGGGGATGTACACAGTGCCTCCTATACTGCCTGGGCCATCCTTGGTATAGTGCCCTTTGAGGTGAGAGGGGACATGCAGGGCAAGGGGGTGTGAGGAGGTGTCCACAGCAAAGGTGGTCCCTCCTTACCCTTTCCCAGAGGTCTGGGGCCATTTCTGGGCAGCTGTGCCCAGCGGATGAGCTTGGGCTTCTCCCACCAGTGTGACTGGATGGCTAGCTGGGGTAAATGATGCAGGGCATGGAATGGGCCTGAACTGCCAGATGGGTGACTGTGTGTGGGAGAATGGGTGCCTCCTTCTCTTCCTATTGGGCTCTCCAGCTACCCACTGGGTTTCCCAAGGCTTGGCCCGTTCCACACCTGCCTTGAGAGCACCGAGCCAGAGTGGCCACCCTGCTACCGGGCCACATCCACGCATGACCTGTTGTGGGATAGTGACCGCCTGGCCCACAACCCTGAGAGCCCCCCGGGACCGCTGCACCGCCCACTACGGGGCAGAGCCTTCTCTGAGAGCCACCTCAACCTGGAACCTGCCAGCCTTTGGGGCCGTGACCAGAAGGACCTTTTCCGTGCCAAGCTGGGCCCTCCCAGCATCCCCAAAAAGAAGGGCCCCCCACCTCCCCGCCCACCTCCGCCCAACTGGGAGAAGTACAGGCAGCGCCGGGCATCCCAACACCCACCAGACGGTGCTGGGCATGGCTCTGCCCTCTCTGCTGCCCCAATGCCAATCCACAGCATTGCTGAGGCAGTGAGGGAGCGGTCACAGAGCCTCACTGGGGAGCAGAAAGGCCAGTCCTGCGGGCACACTGCTTGCCCTCCTGCTCTACCACGTGCCTGGCCCCGACCTGAGCCCCCCAGATCACTCCGCAGGACTCCTGGACCTGATGCTGCCAATGCTGAGATTTGCAGGCAAGTGGTGCCATGGCGTGGGGATGGGAGTGAGAAAGCGGGCACAGCTGGGACACATGAGGGGGTTTTTGTGGGCCCTTGTACCCTGTATCAGAGCATCCTAATCCAGTCCTTGGAGCACCTTATGGGGGTTTTTTGGATTGTGGTGTCCCTGACCTCTTTCCCTGGCATGGCCATAGCCCTGAGTGTCCCCTGCTTCCACGAGTGGGCAGGGGAGCTGACATGCCCTGGTTGTGTTGGCAGGATGTCAGGAGCTGGGGAGAAGCGGACAAAGATGAAGCAGTCCTGGGAGGTGGAGGAGCAGCCTCAAAGGCTCATCCAGAACCAGGAGCATGGCTGTGCCAGTCCCTGTGGGGTGGGTGAGTGCTCCCTGTCCCTGCATTGTGGCTCTGGCCCTTCCCTGCTGGAGGCACTCAAGCCCAGTTCTGGGGCAGTGGAGGGGGTGAGCTGCCAGGGCAACTGGCCCCATCCCCGCTGCATGGACTCCGAGGAACGGCTGTTGGATGTGGCTGTCAGAGACCATTCCCTAGCCAGTGTCCTGGCTCCCTTGGCTTCTCCTGGCACCACCACTGAGGTGATGGGTGAGCTGCTGGTAGCAGGGGAGCGACAGGCCTGGCAGAAGTGTCTCCAGCAGGACTGGCACCTGGAGGCCCTGGCCCAGGACAGGTAGGGCTGGCAGGGCACTGGGCCCCATGCCAAGGGCAGGCTGACACCCCAGTGCTTATTGCAGTATCTCTCTCCTCAGGCAAGGTTTTGAGCCCATCTCACCGTCTCCCAGACGTGCTGCCAGCTCCAGTTCCTTCCCAGTGCACTATGGTGTTGCACTGGGCAAAGCTGAGCCACTCAACAAGGTAAAGGCGCTGCCGGAGGTAGTGGAGGGGAGCTCAGAGGATGAGGAGGAAGATGTGGACCGCGAGCTGGTGGAAAAGAAGGTACAGGCACTGCTGGGGACAATTCCCTCGTGGTTCCCCAGTGCCCTGGGCAGGTGCTTGTGGAGACTTGGGGCAGTTCTGGATGCCCACAGGGACTGAGGCATCATTGGTTGCTCCTGGGAGCTGGGGACATCACCAGGGACTCACGGGCACAGCTCGTTGCTGGATGCTTGCGGGGACCAGGAACATTGCCATATACTCACAGAGGGCTGGGACATTGTCAGATGTCTGCAAGGACCAGGGGCATTGTCAGGTGCTTGCAGGACCTGGCAGTCTTATCAGATGCTCATGGGGACCAGCAGCATCTCCAGATGCTTGATGCTTGCAGGGGACTGGGGACATCCATTGGGTGCACATGGAGTCTGAGACATTGACAAATTCTTGTGGGGACTGGGAATTTCTAGTAGCTCATGGGAACTAGGGGTACTACAAGGTTCTTGTGTACTGTGGGCCCCAGCACAGCACCCCTACACCTCTGTGCCAGTCCCCTGATCCCATGGGGACTGGCCCCAGTTACCACTGACTCCTTTGCTCTGGCAGCTGCAGCTGATCGAGAGCCTGAGCCGCAAGCTGGTGGTGCTGCAGGAGGCACAACGGGGGCTGCAGGAGGACATTAGTGCCAATGGGGCACTGGGTGAGGATGTGGCTGCCCGCCTGCAAGCCCTCTGCACCCCAGGGGAGTTCGACAAGTACCGCCTCTTCGTGGGCGACCTGGACAAGGTGGTCAACCTCTTGCTCTCCCTCTCGGGGCGCCTGGCCCGGGTAGAAACTGCCCTGGGCAGCCTGGGGCCACATGCCCCTGCTGAGGACAAGGTGGGCATGGGGGAGGGGACCCTCACCCATGAGGTTTTGGGCTGTGAGATGCCATGCCAATACCAGATGTCTTGCCCACAGCTGGCCCTGCGGGAGAAGCAGCGGCTGCTGGTGGCACAGCTGGAGGACGCCAAGGAGCTGAAGGAGCACGTGGGGCGGCGGGAGGAGGCGGTGGGTGCCATGGTGGCGCGATACCTGCCCTCCGAGCACCTCCAGGACTACCAGCACTTCATCAAGATGAAGTCAGCCCTCATTGCTGAGCAGCGGGAGCTGGAAGAGAAGATCAAGCTGGGCCAGGAGCAGCTCAGATGCCTGCGTGAGAGTCTTGGCCAGGCTTCCAAGGACTGCTAGCCCACTACCCAGCCTGCCTCCGGGATCCTGGCTGTGATCCCAGCTTGCTGCCAAAGCAGATCCGGCCCCTTGTGAGCTCTCCCTGTGTCTGTCCATTTGTCCAGGCCCTGCCTTTTATTTATTTTTCTGATTTACTATGCAGGGGAGGGGTCGCCAGTCCAGGTGCTGATGGGCTGTTTTGCCGCAGAGCTGTCATGGGCTCTGGCCATGCAGCAACCTGTGGCCCAGCAAGACTAGATGGATGGATGCTACCACCGTTCTCATGGGTCTTTCTGTGCCCACGGGGTCTCTCCAACTCATCTTGGACACCAGTGCCTGTCTTGTACCTGGTGCTGCACCACATGCCTTAAACACCCCCCAGCTACTATTCATGCAGCACCTGGAAGGGTTAAACTGTGCATATCCTCTGTCATGTCTGTTTGTTCAGCTCTGTCCATCTGTCCTGTGGGAGCTGAAGGAATTTCAGCTCCAGCATCCTCTTCCTCCCCATTGTGTCAGAAACAATGGTCACAGCCAGTGGGTTCTTAACCCACTCCTTGCTGGCTGAGGGACCACAGGGGGCCGAGGTGAGTACCAGTAGGTGCTGTGTACCTGTGTCTTGGGATGGTTCCCTGCCAGGGCATGGGATTTTGGGACCAGTACACTGAGGCCTGCAACTACTCTCTGTCACCAATGCTGTGGGCATGGAAACAACCAGGCCTCATCCAGCGCTCACCTCTAGCTTGTAGCTCAACCCGGAGCAATTGATAGAGGAAAAAGCACATTAAGGACAAAATGGGATACCTGTCCCTTCCTCTGTGTTGCAACAGCAGAAATAGCACGTAGATGTCACCTGCACCACCGTCCACCTGTCTCCATGGCATGAACAGGTGCCTTCGTACTGATTTTGCACATGGGTTCAATGCAACCAGGAGGAGCTTGGGGCAGGGAGTTGAGGAGTCAGGTGGGTTGCAGCACTTTGGGGTGGCCCCATAGCTGAACAACCCAGCCCAGGGCCCAGGAAGCATTCATGCCTGCCTGTGTGCTCCTGCTGCAGCCCACCTGTGTTGCTCCCCCTGCTTTGGGCTGCCCTTTTAAACACTACACCCCACACCTGCCTGGCTGGACTGTGGGATGCTGCCTGGCAGAAGTGGGGTCCTCAACATTCTCTCCATCTCAGCCACCCCCAGGATCATTGCTAGGACCAAAGACTGCACCCCCTGGGGACATGCTGCCTCATGGTGGGGTTCAGCAGCCCTGCACAGGGCCCTGTGCTGGAGGACCTGCCAGCACCTGCATGTTGCTGCATGCCATTGTATCTCTAACAGTAAAGCAGCAGCAGAAGCTGCACATCTGTCCCAGCTGTGTCTCGCATAGTTTGTCCCTGTGCCCCAACAAGTGGCACTGGAGCGGGGAGGGGGTACTTGCTCCAGCTGGGATGAACCAAGGCTTGGCAAGCACTTGGGAGCTGAATACCCTCGTGGCACAGGGGGCGCCTGAAGTGCCGCTGTGAGCATGTGTTTTCTGCTCCCAGTGCTCCTAGGCTGAGTTGGGGCACGGGTTAGTGCCTGGACCCTTCCCTCACGATGCATGTAAGGATGACAGCACTTGCGTACTGGATACTATGTTTTCTCTGGCAATCTGCAGGGAATCTGCCAGAGCTTTGGAGGAAGCCCCGGGGAGGGGGTGGCCGTGCCCGGGAGGATGTCGCCGTGCTGCCGCCTGTTCCAGGGTGTCGCGATTCACCGCAGTACGGCAGGGCGGTGCCCAGTACCTTCCCTGGGGACTCCTCTGGTCGCACGGAGCAGCCTGGGGCAGTGCGGGGGCGGCGGCGGCCGCTGGGCGGTGCCAGTGCTCGGGCGGAGCACGCGCACGCAGGTGGGTGCGGGAGCGCAGGTGCGCGCGGGCACGCGCGCGGGGGTGGGCAGAGGCTCGCGGCGGCGTGCGCGTGCACAGGTGTTGGGACGGGACGTCGGGGATGTTCCAGTGTGAGTCCGTGCCCGGGGCGAGTGTGAGTTTCGGCGAGTGCACAATGGGATACCCACATGCACGCGCATGGGAGCGTGTCGGCGAGTGGCCAGAAGCTGGAGCGCGAGCATCTGGCTGTGCAGGGGATACGGGCATACGCACGTCAGTGCACACAAGTGGACACACATACGCACAGATAGATGTGGTTGAAATGAAAAAGACCCGGAGACCTGCTCCTTTTTTAATGCCTTTGTTAAGAAGTCAGCTCTGGGTGATGGCCCGCGGGATCGCGGACACAGCCACTGCTTCCTTCGGCGACTTCGAGAAAAACGTCGCCAGCTTTACTAAACAGCAGACCTGGAGCTTCCATCCTCACCAGCGTGCCTGGAAAATCCTACAAGACTCGTCTGAGGGGGAGAGTCCTGCAGGTGATGAACTGTTGAGGTCATGGCAACATAGGGGAGTTGCTTTGGTTGGTGGTCCTACTTCTCTGCTGCTACGCCAGTCTGGGGGTACTACTTCCAGTCTCAGATTTTGCATTGGCTCGTTGTCTCAAGGTGGTTTTTTTTCTGAGTAGTATCCAGTGTCCCTAGTGTCCTTTTATTTGCATATTATGCACCATTTTGGGAAGCAGAGGCTGTACCCGACGGGAAAAGGGTACAAGGACTGTTTGTTAGCGTAATTAACAATATGGGTGATTAACAGAGTCTATGCATTCATCTTGGTGACCAACATTTGACATGGTGACATTTAACAATTAACAGAACATGGTAAAAATTGATTAACATAAACTTGTTCATAACATGTGCACATGCATTTGAGCGCACACAGCTGAACTCTTACATAGATGAATGCACACACATGCCTGTGAGTACACATGTTCACGTAGTTGAACGCATGCCATATGTGTGAACGCATGTGTGCAGGGCACAGCCCTGTGCTGCTGCTCACAAGCACTAGTGGTGAGTGACTGCACATGCAGGTGAACACACATACGGGGAAATTTGTCCTGTGATGTGCACATGTGAATGCATGCACATGTGTGTGAACCTGCAAGCGAGCCAATGCACACGTGGGTAAATGCATGCACATGTGTGTAAGTGTGAGTTCATAGGGCTGTTTGTGCAAGCCCTTGCGTATGGATAACTTCAGGCACAGGGAAACTTGGCCCCATGACCCATTCAAAACCCTATTGCCCCTCCATGCAGCTCCAGCTGCTGCCAGGTAGGACCGTCAGCCAAAGGCATGGCAGCATGGCCAGGTTGTTTGTTACAGGGACCCTCACTACTGAATGTGGCCATGGCATGGGGTCTCCTGGGGATCCCTTAGTGAGATCCCAGGGGAGATGCAGGCTAGCAGGCCCATCATAGTATTCAGTGTCCTCAGTCTCTCAGAGTTGCAAACAGAACCCACAAAGGTAGCCCCTGGCTCTGGTGTCTGTTTCCCCATCACAATGATCTCTCCATTTTACAGATCCCACATCTGTCCCATGATATCCCATACACCCGAGCTAGGGAAGGATGAGGACATGGCAGGTAGTGATACTTTCATGACAGACCCCTGCCACATATGGCAGATGGGAAGTCCGGGATCATAAAAGTCCAAACCCTGTGGCAGGCTCCCTTCACTCCCAGTCCATTACAGCGCAAAAGGAAAGCCATACATTGGGAAGGGACAAGAGAGCCCTCCCTGTCCCTGCGCTGGGACAGCATGGCCAGCAGGAAGAAGGGATATGGGGCTCTGCCAGCACGGAGAACCCAGAGCAGCAGTGAGGCATAGGTAAGAGATGAGCACAGGGGCTCACTCATGGGACACTGTGCAATGGAAAGTGAGGCCAGACCCTCTCTCCCTAGATGTGGGCTGTTTGGCAGCACAACCCCTGTGTGCATGCATGTGTGTGTGCTCCAACACATGCTCTGGAACATGTTCTATGCAATCACACCTCTGTAGGGATATCTGCATGCATGCACACCACAGAATCACAGAAGGGTTTGGGTTGGGAGGGATCTTTGAAGGACATTCTGTCCAACTACCCCTGCCATGGACAGGAACATCTTCCAGCGATGCCAGGTTGATCCAAGCCCTATCCAGCCTGGCATTGAACACTTCCAGAGATGGGCCAGCCACAGCTTCTCTGTGCAGCCTGTGCCAGTGCTTCACCACCCCCATGAAAAAGGATTTCCTCTTTCTGTCTAACCCAAACACACCATAGGTCACTTTACAACTGTTGCCCTTTGTCCTATCTGGACATACCCTGTCAAAAACTCTCTTTTTGGAACTCCCTTGATGTATTGAAATACTACTTTAAGGTTTCCCCGGAGCCTGTCTTCTTCAGGCTGAACAACCCCCCATCTCACTACCTTTCTGTAGTAGATGTTTTTCAGCCCTCAGAGCATCTCTGTGGTCTCCTCTTGACCTGCTCTAACAGCACCACATTCTCTTTGTGCTGGAGACTCCAGAGCTGGAGCCAGCACTCCTGGGCATCTCACCAGAGCAGAGCAGAGCAGATGGGGAGAAGCTCCCTCCCTCATCCTGCTGCCCACCCTGCTGGGGATGCACTCAGGACATGGGTGGCTCTCTAGGCTGCCAGCATGTTTGTGTGCACATGGAAGTGTGTGTACAAGTAAGTGTGTGGAGGTGTCTGTGTTTATGCTCGGCCATGCCTCCATGTGTCTCTATATGCCCGTATGGTTGCATGGCAATGGTGCACATGCTCACCTGTGCCTGGGGTGGGTATGTGCACAAAAATGTGTGTGGCCATGGTGTGAATTCTCACCCATGCCAGCCATGTGCCCACCCTTGTGGGGAATGCACAAATATGTGCACAGTGGCCGTGCATGTGCTTACCCATGCCCACACGCATCTATGCGCGTGCGTGTGCATGTGGTCTGCGACCACAGACATGGGCATGGAAACCGTGCATGTGCCTGCTCGTGCATATGCCTATGTGGATGGTGTACACACATATGTGGCTGTGATGCCTGTGTTGGCTCTGCCCACGTGGGTGGTGTGCACACAGGTGCACTGCAGTGGTGCATGTGCTCTCCCATGCCCATGCATGTGCTCCATGTGAGGGCAACATTCGTTTGTGCACGGTGGCAGCGCACGTGCACGCCGCTGCCGGAGCCGTGCCTGACCATGCATGTGTGAGCGCGTGCACAGGTGTGTGCACAGCGGCGGTGTGTGCGTGCGCGCCCACGCCTGGCCTGGGCTGTGCGTGCCTGGATGCGTGCGGGAGCGCGCACATGTATGTGTTCGGCGGTGGTGCGTGGGCACACGCGCGCCGGGTGTGCCCGCCGTGCCCGCGTGGGCGGGCAGCGCACACGTGCATTCACGTGCTCCCCCGTGCCCGCGCGGGTGCCGCACATGGATGCGCGCGGCGGCGCGCGGGTGCCCGCTGTGCCCGCATGCTCGGGGCCGTGCGTGGGCCGCCCGCGCCGCGCAGCAGCGCCCGCCGCGCCGAGCAGGCCGGGGCTTGCGGCAGGGGCAGGGCCGGGGCCGTTCGCGGAGGCACGTCCCGGCGGGGCCAGGGGGTACTGCGAACGGCGAGCCGGGGCCGGAGAAAGAGCGACCTTGCAGCGGCGGCGGCGGCGGCGGCGGCGGCTCGGGTCGTGCAAGGTGTGTGCGGGGCGGGGGGCGCTCCGCCTTCCCCCGCCTGGGCGTGCTGCGGGATGCTCGGCGGGGATCCGGCAGCCCGGGGTCTGGAGCAGGCAATGCACCCAGGGAGATGGGGAGTCAGCAGCGCTGCCTTCACTCCCCCCGTCTCTTCTCTCCGCAACGCTTGTTGCTGCGCCAAGAGGCAGCACCGCGGTTGCCGGCAGCCGCGGGGAAGGGGGAGGGCGCGGCAGAGCCGGCCCGCGGTAGGTGCGTGGGGCCCGGCACGGCGCCCTGGGGTGCCCCCCGCCACCCGCGGCCCGGGCACGGCAGCCCTGCTGCCATCCAGGCTCGCTCGTCGAGGTACGTGCCCCTCCAGTCCCTCCTCAGCTCCCGGGGCCGGCAGGAATGCCATGGGGGGATGGCTTCCCCCGCATGCGGGAATCCCGCTCTCCCCCCTCCATCCCAGCCCACCCGCAGTCACCTGCTCGGGGCTGGCGACCCATGGGTGCGGGAGGTTTACCCATCCCTTCCCAGTTGCCAGAGGCAGACGGATGGCAGGGTCCAGCTGCTGCTTTTCACGGAGATCCCTGTGCTGTCCCCGGCCACGCAGGACAGCCCAGCACCTTAGGGGTGGGCAACAGGGGCAAATAGCACAGGCTGCGGAAGGGATTCTACCCCTCTATGCACCAATGTATCGATGCCCGAGCATGGGGCAGGCAACAGTCTTCTGTGCCCAAGCCAGGGACAACGTTGGAATGCCAGGTAGGCTGAGGAATAGCTGGAACACTGAAAAAAGGCAAGGAAGGAAAACTTTGCCTGCAAGGATGCCGCCCTGATTGGGGGATGAGGAAGCGCCATCTCCCTTGATTTCCAGGATTGCGCCTCCCAGCTGGTGGAGCCCTACAGGATGAGGGACCATGAATGCCTCATCACGGGTCTTCCTCCATTGCTAGGTGTCCTTGTCCTCCTAGCGCTGTCAAAGGAGGCTGCAGAGCTCTGAGCCAAGCCAGGTCGGAAGATGGCCGAGAAGCTGGTGCCTGGAGACCTATTCTCGAGGAAGACCCATGAATCAGTGTTGTCCCTGGACTCAGACAAGTTGGCACCCATCTCACCCGAGGTGGGTGGTGAGGAGTCGTCCGACAGCGAGGGCGAGCAGGAGGACAGTTCTCACAAGCTCATCCGGAAGGTTTCCACCTCGGGGCAGATGAGAAGCAAGGTCAGGGGTGGGGGATGCCGCGGGTGAGGGGTTGGCTGGGTGTGGGGTCACTGCTGAGAACAGGGCAGGGGAGTTTACCTTCTCTAGGGTGTAAATCAGTACCAGGTTCTTGCTGCTGGCAGACTTGACCCAGCCAGAGCTGGGAGGGTTCTGGCCTCCTGTGCCCTGTGGGAGGCCACATAGAAACATGTAAACCCCACATGCTGGTAGTGTCAGCATTGGTCCTATGGGGCTGTGAAGCACAGATTTTATCCCACTATTCACAAACAGGCCCTCTCCCATACCCAGACAGCCCCTATCACATTACTTCATGCTGCATTTGTATCCCCTTGGTTCCCCTTACCTGTCCCTGGAAGAAGAGGACTCTTGTTTGGGAGGCTCTGCACCATGGATGCTCTGGGGCTGAGATTTAGGGTCATGACAGTTCTGTAGGCTTCTGGGATCGCACCTACTGCTGCAGGCACTGTGTGTGCAGGGCTTGTTGGGTGGCAAAATGAAACCTGCATCTTTCCTAGTGTCCCAGATTAATTTGGCTGTGCCAGCTCCACTGCAGGCCCCATTCCCACAGATCCAGTCCCCAGTGGTGTTTTGCTGGACAGATGGGAACACCTTTGAGGTCAGATGTGACACTTACACTTCCCAGCCACTGGCATGAGAGCAGCTGGGGTGTGTGTGCGTGTGTGTGCAGGTGTGTATCACAGTTTGCTCAGAAAAAGCTATTTTGATGGTACCTACAAAATATAGCAAAAATAAGGGTGTGGTGCCTTAGCCAAGCAGGAGTGCGTGGTTAGAGGTGTCCCAGGTCCGGACAGTGAAATGCAATACAGGGAGCAATAACCTGGGCCGAATGGCTAGATGGGACGTGGGGAGAGAAGGAGGTTTGAGGGGGAACCTTTTGGGGGGGGAGGATGCAGATACAGTGCTGGGAGGATGCTCTGGATGAGATGCTGGGTGAGCAGTCTCTTTGCCTTTCAGCTGCGGGAAGGAGGTGGTGGAGTGAGTCAAGGCAGCGCCTGCAGTGTTGGGCGGCACATGGGGGCTGCTAGAAATTCCCCCGCAGCCGGCTTCCGTTGCCAGCCACCCCTCAGTGGGGATTTGGTGGCTGTGCTGCTCCAGGGAGAGGGGAGAGCTCTGAAAACACAGCATTGGAATGCAGTTGTGGAGCAGGGAGGTATCACGAAACTCTGGTGTTGGGTGCTGAGGGCATGAAGGAAGGGGAAGAAGGCAGTGTACTGGGTCTGGTGGTAGCTGGGGGGTGCTTGGGGCTGGGGCAGGCTCCCCTCCTGCTGGCCCTGGCTTGGCTGTTGTGCCAAGCCTGGTGCACTGGCATGAGGTGGGGCAGAGGATGCCTGATGAGAGGTATGGAAATTGCATGCTTCCAACCTAGCACCGTGGGGTTTTCCCGCTTGGCAGAAGAGATTTCTGGGGCATGGGGCATTGAGGGGGCCCTGAGTCCCTCTGGCTACTCAAGTAACATGCCTTAATTTCCCCTTCTTTGGAGGAGGCTGGCACCAGCTCTGCCCTCTCCAAGTTGCCTGCCTGATGTAGAGGGCTATGCTGGGTGCAGGGTGTTGGGGGTGAGTCATGGTGGGAAGCCAAGCCAGTGGGCAGAGTCATGGGGATGCTTAGTTCTGTGTGAGCCCTCAGCACCCTTCCAGAAGGGCAGCAGTAGCCATTGGAGTTTGCCATGCAGCACTTGCCATGCTGTGAGGCACAGGGACATCACAGGGAGCATCAGTGCCAGGAAGTCTGAGGGGAAGGGGCAGATGACTGCGTTATCCCCATGTCCTACAACAGCAGCATAGGAACGTGAGCCCCAGCCAATTGCCACAGCCCCCCATACCACCAACAGGTTCTGGCCTCGCCACTGACAGGCTGCATGTGGGGAAAGGCTGTCTCCCTGCCTGGTGTGGCTGCTGCCCACATCCTGCCTGGCGTCAGCAATTAGCCATGCAGGAGATAGATGATGCTGTGAACATGCCAGGGGCGGCAGGTGCTGTGATGGATGGGCAGGTGGAAATGACATGTCTGGGTTAACAGCCCATGGAGCTGGAGGAGAGAGTGAGAGCTGGCCGGGTTGGAGCTGGAGGGGCCTGAGAGTGAGCTGTGTATGCCACCCCCGCCACCTCTGTGCTTTCAGTGTTGGCGTTCGGTGTTTTTCTTGAGGATGCCTTTGCCCTGGTCCAGATGAGCAGGACCACGCTTGCCAGCCTGGCTCTGGTTGGATGGACTCCTTCCTTCTCTACAGAGATGAAGATTTTTGAATGAGATTGCTGCTGCCACCCAGGTCGGGCTCACAGCCCTAACATGGCATATGTGCTACCTGTCACTCCAGCCACAGCCACAGAGTGTGTGCCATGGCAGGCACCTTCCTGAGCGACACCCCTGTCTTGACATCCTTGTCACCCAGGTGGGGCTGGGGTAGGGAATCGTTGCCTAAAGAACACAGTAAAGGGAGAGGTTAGTGCCAGGATGGCAGCTCCTGAGACAACAGGTGATGGGGGGTCAGGGCACACTGTCCTATTTTGGGTCATATGTCATGGGTGAGGTGCTGGAGAGGGTCTGTAGGAACCTGCCATGTTGGAGGTCTGGGAAAGATCAGGACCCCGACCCCACTGTCCATTCACACTGACTGGGGAGACCTTGGTCTCTGGTGATGGAAGCAGACAGCTTCTCCCACTCTAGGCTGTTGTCCAGGCCCTGGGACAGGAGTAGATGAGGATTATTTTTGGATCTGCTGAATCCATCTGATTGCTGCTCCCCAATCCCAGTGCATCTGCACTCTGAACACCCATGCCCCCACATCCCTTCCTCAAGCCTCCACATCAATCACATCACCCCACTCCACACCTCCAGGCTGGAACTGCAGACACCCTGTGGGGTGCTTTGTGCCAGCATTGGCGTGGAGGCGGTGAGGTCATTGTGCTCAGTGACAAAAACAGTTGCCAGATGCAGGTGTCCCCATGGACTGAAAGGCTCCAGGATGGATGGGGTCTTGCTGATGTCGTCCCGCCCCACCTCACCCCTCAATGCAGCTGGGGGCTGCCAGTTACCTGTATGAGGTTTTAAGTGTGCAAGGGCAGAGTGGGAAGGGGATGTGATGCTGCTTCCCAGCACTGGTCCCTTTCGGGCTGGTTGTGGAGAGAAGGTGAAGGGGAGAGAGGTTGGTTCTGGGATGCACCAACTGCATTTGAGTTGCTGGGGGTGGTGGGTCACATCCTGCCCAGGTGGCTGGGGCATTCATTTCCTGGCACTGCCTCAGCACAGGCTCTCCCAGCAGCTGAGTGGAGGCAGAGAGTGATCCAGCAGCGCTGCTTGGTTCAGTGAGCAACAGGTCGTTTGGTGATTGCACCAGAGCTGGGAGATGGAGGCATCAAGGGGGGCACAGCAGGATGCATGCCAGGGATCCAAGGTTGCCCATGGCATGAACACAATGTACATGGCCATGGTGGGCAGGGGCCACCATGGCTTGTCTGCTGTTTGGAAAGGGGGATCATGTTCCCAAATTCCTGATCTTGAGATACATCACAGCTGTTTGGTGGGGGCTGAAGGACCCACCAGAATCCTCCAGTGGGGCTCAGGGAGGTCAGTAGGGTTAATGTTACCCTGAAGAATGAAGACTTCTTGTCCTTGCTGCAGGTATTGAGCACCCTGCAGGCTCAGGGTGCCCCAGGAATGGGACAAGCTGTACCTGTGCATATTTGGGTGTTGGGCAGCTGTAGGGAGCCTGGTGAGGCAGTGCTGTAGAGCCAGGCTGTGGGGAAGGCTGCCCACTGAGCACTAACTCCTGGCCAAAAGATGAAGAAAGCAAGGTAGAGCTGGCTGAGGCCGGGCCTGGGAAGCTGAAGGTCAGGCCTGATGCTTTCTTCAGCAGCAGGATGGACCGTGGCTCCTGAGCAGTGCATCTTCCAGACTTGACACTGGTGGGACACTAGAGCATCTCTCATACAGAGAGAGCCTGGAAGAGCTGGGACTGCTCAGCCTGGAGGAGAGGCTGTAACCAAGGGGTCCCCAGTTTTTGAAAGGGAAGGTGCAGCAAAGAGGGAACCAGGCTCGTCTCAGTGGTGTATGCCTATGGACAGAGATGAAAAAATAGGAAATTGCACCTCAACACAAGAAAATGCTGTCTGACACCAGGGAGGCTGGGCTTGCTCTCATTAATTAGGACTCGCCAAGCTAGTGCCTGGGGTGTGAAAATAGTCCCACTGTCACTAGCCAGATGTTTGTGAGGTTTCTCAAGCACTCTGCCCTCTCTCTGCTCACTTTTTCCATTATGTTAATGTTGCTCTTGTCCATCAGCTGTTGCCCACCCCTGCTGGGCAGAGTGGGAGGGCTGTGCCCATCAGCATCAGAGCACAAGGAGCAGGGGGGAACTAGCACAGGTTGGGCTGGTGTGGGATGCCTGCCAGCAGGATGCTTGGGGACCAATGTGGCTGTAGATAGGGAAGCATGACCTCATTTTTAAAAAGCAGCTGCTGGATGATGTGCATTATGGGGGTTGTCGTTTTTCTGGGGGCTCCATTCCTCTCCTGTTAATTCTCTGTCCCCTTCCCCCTTGCCTTGTGGGCATGATGTGATGGCTTGTTAGGACTGGTGCAGAAATCTCCTTTTAAGCATCCACCCACCATGGAGAAGGCATATTGTGGTTGGTCCTGCAATGGCAGAAAGCTCTATCCTCTGGAAGCAGCAGAGCCTGTGGGGCTATAGCACCAGTCAGGCACTGAGCCCCCTGACTTCTCAGTCCCGGAAGAGCTCTGCTGTGTCTGATAAGGTTTCCAACTGACTCCAGCCCATGGAGTGCCTAGCAGCTGGTGGAAGCCCTACAGCTGGGCTGTTTGAGGTCTGCCAGCTTTCCTCTGTGGTCCTGGTGCCTGCTGCCTCAGCTGGAGGTTGAGCTCTGATGCAACTGGAGCCCGGCTTGTGCCCAGTGGGCTGCTGCACTTGGAGCAGGAGGGTGGCTGCCTGCTGATGCAAGGCAGGTTGGTGTGTTGACAGGTTATCCTCTTTCCCTTCTCCTCCTACTGGGTGAGGCATCGTGTGGTCACAGGGACAAGTATATCCGTTCAGGAGTGGTGTAGGGTGGCCAGCTATGTGGGCAGACAGTGTGATGCTCACCAGCCATCTGTGACGACATTCCTGAGTAACAACCTTTCTGGCTCATCTCCAGGCGCTCCTTCGCTGTCCAGGCTGATCCCAGCAGGAAAACCCTCCTGCCCCAGCTGTGGTCAGACTTGGCTGCACAATGGGCTCTTCCCAGGAATGGTGGTGACAGATCTGGGAGAGTGGGGTGACAGAACATAGCAGCATTCTGGGGATCTGCTTTAGGCCTGAAGGAAGAGCTGGCTTTTTGGGTTGTAGCCTGATCTGGAAGAATCCCTGCTGGAGGGTGCTGAGCTCCCCTGGCCTGCCGAGCACACAGCCAGCCTGTGGCATGATGGCCTCTGGGAACCAGTCCAGTCCTGGCACAGCAGGTAGCTGGCCATCTTCCCAGGGCTATTTTTACCTGTGTCCCCTCTGAGGCTCCACTGCCACTGCCGCTTCAGCTGCATCTGAGCTGGAGGTGGTAGTGTCTGCAGACGCTGTATGGTTTCATTCTTGCCATTGCCTTCCCGCCCTGTACCTCTGGGATCCCCCAGTGTTGGTGCTGAGTCCCCTGGGCTGGAGAGAGCAGGGAAGGACCTCAGGATGGGGCAGTGGAGTGCTGGGAGAGAGTCCTACAGGGGAGCTGGCCTCTGGCTGATTGCTGGGCAGGTTGTATGTGGCTGTGTGTGCCACCTCGGTTGCTGAGATGGGGCCAACACTGGCTTTGCTTAGGCTCCCTGCAGTGCTGCCTGGGGCTCTCCAGACAGAAGAGCTGCAGCTGGGGTGAGTGGAGGGGCTTGGGCTTGTTTTGAGGTGTGGGTGGCATACTGTGCTTACAGCTGTGCAGTGACCAGTGCAGAGCTCACTGCCCAGTGGCCAAGGGCTGCCAGTTTCCCCAAAACTCTCCTGGCAGAAGAGGCAGTCCCTGTGTTGCAGGTGCTCAGCTCCAGCTCTTTTGAGTACTAGGGTACCTAATAGCCACTTACAATATTATTGTGGTGACCCTGGTGCCCTGGACAGGGCTTCAGGCAGCCAGCACAGCAGGGGTGATGCCACCCTGGCATGGCCTGTCTGCCTTTGCCATCTCCAGCCCTTTCCTGTTTGCAAAGAGGAAACACTGGGCTCACCCAGCAATGCTGCTGCAGTGTGGCTTCTCACTGTGTGGCTGGGCCTGCTGCTGGCCTTGGCCATTAGGTCCCCCGTGTTGTTCATTCCGAAAGCAGGGGTCCAAAACCACAGAGCCACTTGGGAGCTGCTCCCTGCTCCTGGCTGAGACCCATCAAAATGAGGTCAAAAAATGAGGTAAGTGGGTGGCTTACCATAGTGAGATCCCAAAACAGCCCTGTGGCACCCCAGACTTGTGTGCCTGCCCAGGCAGCATGGGACAGCTGGGCTCTTGGGCTTATTTTGGAAAGGGGACCTGCCTTATTTTCCCCAGGGAAGGGTTGTCTGGCCCCATGCTGGCACCAATGGAGCCTGTGGCATCACATGCCAGGGATGATGGAGCCTGGATGCGTAACTGTTGATGTGAGTTGTGCAGCAAAATGCTGCACATGGTAACACAGAGGGCTTTGGATTTGATGCCCAAAGCAGCCCCCAAGGGTAGGTGTGGGTAGAGGTGCCCTCTGAGCTTCTCTGCACCAATTTTGCCACCCCATGTTGGGATAACTAGGGATTAGTCTGCACTGGTAGAAAACAGAGGCACACTCCCCCCAGCCATGGTATTGGAAGTGTAAAACTCTGGTGGGTGTTGTGGTGAAGGTGGGGGACTCTGCCTTTCAGGGCAGCTGCATATTGTCCCTGGGATGGCCAGGACTGTGACATCTTGGGGCTGAGTGATGACTTTTTGCTGCTGTCAGGAGCTGCTGCTGGGGGTGTTTCGGCTCTGACCTTTCTTTGCAGGAGTAGGTGCCATCCTCCCAGGCAGCCAGTCCTTGCTGTATCCTGCCACCCACGTGGCCCTGGAGCCAGGCAAAGTGCCTGTGCCCAGCTGGCTCCAGTCCCTGCTGTGATAGCCCTGAGGCGCCACCATGGACCCGCCTCTTCTTCCTTTTCCCTGTCATCCTTTTCTCCTGCTGCCCCCCCACCTCCCCTACCGTCACAGCTCCTCACGCCACTCCTCGCTGTCACGCACTGCCTGTCCTTTGCAGCAACAGCAATGACTGCAGCAAACACGGCACCTGCGCCTGAGGAGTGCAGCCAAGTATGGTGGATGTGGTGTTCGGGGCTGGATCCCACTTGGCTATGGCAGGACCCTGGCTTGTCCCCTTCTGGTGTGGGACAAGGACTGCTAGGGTGCATGGTTTGTGTGTGGATCTGGGGGTCACAGCTGGACCCCACTGGAAGGGCCCCTCTGTGCTCTCACAGCTGAGAAGCCAGGGAAAGGACGCAGTGTGTCCCAGGGTGCTGGCACTGGGGACAACTGGGCTATTTGAACCTGAACTGACATTCATAGGCATCAGGGTGATTGACCACAGCAAACTCTGCACCAGTCTTGGTGAGTGATAAAGGCTTAAAACATCCCTCTTCAAACTCCAAGCTGGAAGAGAGCAGGGAACAACCTGGTGGGTGCCCCAGGGAGGTTTGGGAGGGTTAGGCATTTGGGGAGTTGAAGCGCAGGGAGCATCCCAGACAGGGTTTTAGCTTCTTTGTGACTTTGAAGGCTCCTGCTATTCCTGCTGCTTTGGCCATCTGGTTCAGACCCATGGGGCAGTAGATTGAGGCTGAGACCTGGGGCTGGTGTGTTTGCAGGCTGGTGGGTGCCTGGGTGCCACCTCTTGCAGCACATGGGTTGGCACAGGAGTGCAGAGCCCCAGGGCCATGGTTCCCTTGCTGTGCCCTTGTGCCCAGTACTAATTTGCTGTTAAATGTGGCTTGTCATCATGTGCCTGGATTGGATACAACCACTGTGGCAGCTAATTGCAGAGAAGCAGCCGAACGAAGCTGCCGGTGGTGTTTAAAGAAGATACAATCAAAGATGAGGCAGTGCCAGAGCATCTCTGCCACCCCACTCAGGCTCATAGCCATGTTGCAAACACTAATTAATTGAGTCTTGTAAACACCACTGCGAGAAGGGTAAATATTGGCAGGTGCTGTGTTTCGGGGAGGGCAGAGGATGGGCAGCCAGGTTGCAGTGATGCACTGTGCTGCAGGGGATGCTTTGCATGCTGCGGGCTGCCCTCAGCCCCAGGGTGTCCCTTCCAAGGGCTGTGGGGGCAAGGCTCAGCTAGCTGCACCCCGGCTGTCTGCTCTCCTAACTGGCTGGGGCCTCAGTGCCCAGGTAATGCCACTTCCAAGCTACAGTCCTGGTATCTCTGGGGCACTGGTGTCCTCTTAAAGGAAGCTCTCCCGGCTCCAGTTCTGCCCTTGGCTTCTAGGGAGCTGCAGCAGGGTGAGGATCTCAGGCACTGCCCTGGGGATGGAGTGGAAACATCAACAGCTGAGGCTCTGCACTGCTGGAGACTTGCATCTTCCAGCCCTGCCATGTCCAGCAGCATCCTTCCAGATCACAGGGAGTGCCCAGGCAATGGTGGACAGGGAACATAACTTGTCCTGCTATATGCAGCAAGAGTGAGCCCCAGAATGTCCAATCTGTGTTCTTGGGGACCCAGGGACTGGGGTCACAGGGGAAGATGGTGACTTTGGTGATCCTGGGGGGCTGCGGGAGCTCAGGACACTGTCATCTCTGCAGAAGAGCGTAAAGGAGGGGCTGTTGCTGAAGCAGACGAGCTCCTTCCAGAGGTGGAAGAGACGATACTTCAAGCTGCGAGGCAGGACACTCTATTATGCTAAGGATGCCAAGGTAGGCTGGGGGGGCACTTCCAGCATGCTCAGTTGGGGAGACCTGAACCTGCCAGCCCAGAGGAGACAGAGATCCCTGCCTGGTGGACTGGGACTCTGGTTTCTCCCTTGCAGTCCCTGATCTTTGATGAGGTGGACCTATCTGATGCCAGTGTGGCTGAGACCAGCACCAAGAACATCAACAACAGTTTCACGGTGAGGGAGGTGTGGGGCTACCAACTGCACCCTGTGGAGACCTCAGCACCCTGTGGGTGCGCACTACAGACTTCCCTTATACCCCCAGAGCCACAGGGCACTCCATAGCATGGCATCCTGCTGCTGGAGGTGGCAGTGGTGTGCCAGAGATTGCTGGGGTCTGCGCTGGGTTCTGGCTGGCCTGGCGGTGGCCTTGCAAGAGAATGTGGGGATGGTGGCTGTTGCAGGTGATCACGCCATTCCGGAAGCTCATCTTATGTGCAGAGAACCGGAAGGAGATGGAGGACTGGATCACTGCCCTGAAATCTGTCCAGAAGTGGGAGATCCATGAGGTGATGTGGGCAGGGTGCTGTGTGGATCCATATTTCCATGTAGAGTGTGTTTCCCTCTGTGTGTCTTTGACTGCCAGACAAGAGCTGTTGCCCTTGGCATAGCCCCACAAGGAAGACAGGAGCTGGGCTGGGAGGACTCAGGGCGGGGTGGGGGGCAGGAGGGAGGGAGTGCCAGCTGAGGGTCCCAGGCACTGATGGGGCAGGGCTGTGCCTCCAGGCCACACAATTCAACATGGAGCACTTCTCGGGCATGCACAATTGGTACGCCTGCTCCCACGCCCGCCCCACCTTCTGCAACGTGTGCCGTGAAGCTCTTCCAGGGGTCACCTCCCATGGCCTCTCCTGTGAAGGTCAGTGCTGGGGTCCTACTGGGAGGTGGGCAGGGCAGCCTCTCAAGGCTGGGCCAGAGCAGGAGTGGTGCAGGGTGATGCCCACTGCACAGATGCAGAGGAATTTGGGATCAGGGATGTGTGTGCTGTGAGGACCTTCCCTGCTCCTCACTTCTCCCCCCATGCAGTCTGCAAGTTCAAGGCACACAAGCGCTGTGCTGTCAGAGCCACAAACAACTGCAAGTGGACGACTCTGGCCTCCATCGGCATTGAAATCATTGAGGATGAGGATGGGGTAAGCAGGGGACTCCCTGCCAGGGATCCTGTCAGGACAGATCCTCCAGCAGAACTGGCCTTGCTGTGCCCAAATTAGGAAGCAGGAAGAAACTGTAGCTGTCCCCTGCATTGTGTGGCTCTGGGCTTGGCTCTGCAGGGGCATAGCTTGGGGACACCTCCTTTGGCACTCTTTTTGCTGTCTAGGTGGGGCCACCTCCATACATTTTCTGGGGACATGTCAGCCCTGCCTCACATGCTGATGGCTTCAAGGGGCCAGGCAGGCAGGGATGAGAGGACATGTGAGGGGTCCCAGGCCTGCTTTGCCCTGCTGCATGGCACCACCTCCATGGTACTTGGGGAATGACCTGTCCCTCAAGTGTGCAGGATGCCATTGGTGGCTGCCCTTCTCTGCAGGTGGCCATGCCCCATCAGTGGCTGGAGGGGAACTTGCCCGTCAGCGCACGCTGTGCTGTCTGTGACCGGACCTGTGGCAGTGTCCGGAGGCTGCAGGACTGGCGATGTCTCTGGTGCAAGGCCATTGTAAGGAAGTACCCATCTCTGTCCCTACCCCTCTCCCAGCACAGATAGCACTGCCCCTCCTGTGTGCATCTCTGGGAAAACTGATGCAGGCGACCTTGGTGCTGCATCCCTCAGCTTTGCTTATGCAGGTGTTCCTGTGTTCCCAGGTTCACAGTGCCTGCAAGGAGCTCCTTGGCAAGAGGTGCCCCCTGGGCCAATACAAAGTGTCCATCATCCCACCAACTGCCTTGAACAGCATCGATTCTGATGGTGAGTGATGGAGGGCACAGGCTGTTTGAGATAGGGCTCTGAGCTCTCTGAGTTCCTCTGGAGGCTTTGACTTGCGGCACTGTGCCTATTTTGTGGGGCAGCAGGAACGCCACCTTCAGCACCCTGGCTTGGTTGAATGCTGCTTGTTGCCTTACACTCTGCTTCAGGGCTTGGTGGTATTCTGTGGGCTTCGGGGTAGCACATCTTGCCTGCATGTGGCTTTAGCTGCTCTTGCCACGCCACCTCTTGCAGTGGCTCAGGACGTGGTCCCTCTGTGCTGGGATCAGTGGTGCCAGCCCTACACCCCTGGGATGTTCTCTGTTGCACCTCAATGGTTCAGCTTCTCTCAAGTCAGGATAAAGCTCTTGCTTGGGTTATTTGTCCATGCCTGAAGCTCAGCTGGTTTTTTAGTAGTGCAGAGCACAGCTTTTCCCTGGCATGGGACACTGCAGGGAGAAGCCATGTGGGGCATGAGGGGACCCCCCCGGCTGTCTCCTTCTCGTGAGGGGCCCAGCTGGCCTCCGCTGAGCAAAATCTGTTCTGGTCTGGATATTTCTTTCTTCATTCTCTAATGCTTTTCATCACTCAGCTCAGCCGGTGGCTCGTTTCCCTCTTGTTACTCATCGGGATGCTATCAGGGTAACCATCACGCGGCTGCTCTTCAGCTCCAGAGCCTCGGCTGTGGTGGCTGACCCCTGGTAGCATCTCTACCCTGTCCCTCTCCAGCAGCCTAGCCATCCGTGGCTGTGACTGTTGCCCACTTGACTGGGAACAGCTTAGCAAGGCATTAGTCCCCCCTCGTCCTGCCACGCTGTCCTGCTGAAGCATATGAGTACTGCTGGCACCAAGCTTTTCTGCTGCAGCCCACGCTCTGACTCAGCAGCTCCCAGTGCTTTGTGTTACCGATCTGCTCTGCTCAGCTGGGCTGGGAGTAGAGACGGAGTGGTGGCCAGGCAAGGAGGGGGTGGGCTGTGGGGATGTTGCCCTTGCTGTGGTGGGTGTGCTGGGGCTCCTGGTTGCAGCCCATGGGGCTGTGAGTGCAATGGCTGTGGGGCTGGTGCCAGTGGTAGTGACGGCTGATGCACTCCCTGCTGCAGCATTGCTGGGTTTGCCAAGGGAAGGAGCCTGCAGATACCAGCCAGGGGACTGGGATGGCCAAGGTGTGCCTGAGGCAGGTGCAGACTTTGGGCCAGCTGTCAATCCTGCTCTGCCTTGGGCACATTTCTTTCCCCACCTCATTTCTTTAAAAGCACAGTGCTTCCTCTTCCCTCTGCCCCTAACTATCTATCCCCTGGACATCCCCATCACTGCCCCTCCTGCCTCAGCACCCCACAGGCTGGGCTCAGCACAGATGGAGTGTCCACACTGCTCTCCTGAAGTGTGTGGGGAGTTAGAGCTGGGGCTCATGTGTTTGGGCTTACTGCAGGTTTCTGGAAAGCCACCTGCCCCTCGACCTGCTCCAGCCCTCTCCTGGCCTTTGTCAACTCTAAGAGTGGGGACAACCAGGGTGTCAAGTTTCTGCGCAAGTTCAAACAGTTCCTCAACCCAGCCCAAGTCTTTGACCTCATGAATGGGGGCCCACACCTGGGGTAAGTGCCAGCCTGAGCACCCTGAGCCCTAACTGCCTTGGTGGAATCCCGGTGGGCACCTGGCACAGCACTCAGTCTCTCCTTGCCCCCCACCCAGGCTGCGCCTCTTCCAGAAGTTCTCCACCTTCAGAATCCTGGTGTGTGGTGGGGATGGCAGCGTGGGTTGGGTGCTCTCTGAGATTGATGCCCTTGGCCTCCACAAGCAGGTGAGTGGGAGTGCCTGGCATTGCTAGTGCAGACTGGCACCATCCCCAGTGCTGGCACACTCTGCTTGACCCGTGTGCTGCCAAGTGATGGGCACAGCAGGGTTGAGGGTGTCACAGGTGCCCTTGGGGGCTGCTCTGAGCACCCCCGCTTTGTCTCTCTCCTGCAGTGTCAGCTGGGTGTCCTGCCACTGGGGACTGGTAATGACCTGGCACGGGTCCTAGGCTGGGGCAGCCTGTGTGATGATGACACTCAGCTGCTGCAGATCCTGGAGAAGCTGGAAAGGGCAACCACCAAGATGCTGGACCGGTGAGCAAGGCACAGAATACATGCCTGTCTGTCTTCCCTACCTTGGCATCTCTTGGGCAGCCTGTCCCAGTTCCTTGCCTGTCCGTGTGCTAGGAGGCCAGGAGATGGCAAGCAGCCACGGTCTCTGCTTGGCAGGTGGAGCGTGCTGACCTATGAGGCCCCCAAGCAGTCCCCATCACCCCTGAAGGATGAGGAAAATGGAGACTCCAACATCCAGGTGGGAATTCTTGGCACTTGAGGGCTTGAGATGGGGAGGACAGGCTGGAGGGGGGGTTCCTTTTCAACCCCATTCAGGGACACACAGGGAGGGATGGCACAGGAAGAAGTCATGCTGGGGATCCCTGGGGACTGGGGCTATGAGGGGGCTCACAGTCGGCTGCATGCAATGAAATAAGCCTGACAGGTCTCAGCCTGATATGTGCAGTTGGGAGCAGGCAGGAGGTGAGGTAGAGCTAGCCTGCCACCAGGCTTTGGACTGCTTTGGACTCTTCTGTGTGCTCCCCTTCAATCCCTTGCCTCAGTTTCCCTCCTGATGTGACTGACTTCCCCTCTGCCCAGCAGCATGGGCATGGCTGCCCTCAGTGGTGGGAGTGGGCTGATCATCCCGAGTTCAAGGCTGGTTGAGCAAAGCTCCATCCCTGAGCGGGGTACATGGCAGGGTGGCAAGGCTCCAACTGTCTCCACCTGTGCTCCCCAGGTCCAGATCTCCCATTACGCCGACTCTGTTGCCTTCCACCTGGCCAAGATTCTGGAGTCAGACAAGCACTCAGTGGTGATCTCCTCTGCAAAGTAAGGAGGAGACTGTTGATGGGGATGCCAGAGCCCCTTTGCTGGGCTGGGGCATGTCCCCAGGACCACTGCACCCACCTTGGCCAGGCTGTCCCAACTAGCCACCAGCAGCCGCCAGGTGTGCTGGTGCCTGGCAGATAATTCTGGCACTGTCCCTCTGGAACAGCGAATGTTATCTCAGCAGCCCCCTTGGCTGGCATCTGTGCCTTGCTGGCCATGCTGTGCTCCTCTTGACCTCCAGCCGCTTCCCTTGGCAGGTTCCTCTGTGGCACTGTCAATGACTTTGTGGCCGAAGTTGGGCGGGCTTACAAGAGGGCAACAGAGAACAAGCAGGAGGCTGAGTTGATGGCACGGAAGGTGTGTTTCGGGGGAGCTGGAGGGCTGGGTCAAGCTGGTGGCACAGCCCCCGAGCAGGGGAGGGGCTGCTCCTCCACCCTATGCCCTTGTTGTACATGTATTGTCCATGCTTGGGGTGCCCAGGCATGGGGAGTCCAGATGCCTGGGGGTATCCAGGCACTCATAGTGCCCAGGGAAGCACCCAGCACTGGTGGGGGGCAGCAGCTTGTGCCAGGTGCTGAGTGGGGTGGGTGTCCTGCAGTGTGCCATGTTGAATGAAAAGCTGGACTCGCTGGTGCGGGAGCTGAACGAGGAGGCTCAGGCCATTATGGTCCCTGAAGAAATGGCACAGGCCACCCATGCTGATGTCAAGGACCAGGAGAAAGCTGGCAGCTTCAACCCCAGCCCCATGCCTCGCATCTTCAAATCCAAGGAGCAACTCATGCTGCGGGCAAACAGCCTGAAGAAAGCCCTGCGACAAATCATTGAGCAAACAGAGAAAGGTGAGGGAGTGGTGGGAGGTGGCAGCTTCCCTGATGCTGCAGCAGCCCAACAGGGTCTGTGAAGCCACAGTGGGTTGGTGCTGGACCTATGGCTTTGTTCTCCCCTGGGATCCTTGGGATGGCAGCAGTGGCCTCACCCTGGGCCCTTCTGGCACGAGCCCACAGGGCTGACGTGAGGAGGGGCAACAGGGCTCCACAGACTCCCTGTCATGCCCCTCTTTGGATCTAGCTGTGGATGAACAGAACAAGCAGACCCAAGCCTATCAGGGCAGTGTGGGCCCCAGCAAGGACAGCTCAGAGGAAGTCAACAAGGAGGAGGAGAAGCTCAGTAAGATGCCAGCGGGGCATATGGCATTTTGTGGGGGCATGAGCTGTGGGATGAGCTCAGGGTGAGAACCCATGTGGCAGCTACCTCCCTGTCCACCCTGACCAGGCTCCCAGCGGGTGACGGTGACCTCTGCATCTTCCTCCATCATCCTGGACCAGCCAGATACCTTTGGCAGTTTGCAGTTCCCTGAAGACCCCAGCACCCTGTGAGTCAGGTGTTCTGCGTGCCCTGGGAACCCTGGCCCACTCTTGCTCATCACGGAGCAGGAGCAGAGCAGAGCTGGTACCATGCTGCCCCTTTGAGGAGGCTGCTGCAGCAGCCTCTGCCCCCCAGTATGGCTTCCCTGGTACCAGGCCCTCTCTGGCCAAGCAGTGCCCATGCTGAGGGAGCCTGCCTGTGCATGGTGGGGGATCTCTGGCTGATGCTTGGAGCTTGGTGCTCCCGCCTGCAGGCAGGTCCTGGCTGTGCCATGGGTGTCCTGCCATGGTGACTGAGGGAAATGCAGGCATCCTTGCTAGTTTTGGTCAGGTTTCCCAGTGCCAGTTGCTCTGCTCCAGTGGGTGTTACACTGCATCCTCTGATGCCAACCCAGAGTCACCGATGTGCAGCTGCTGCTCAACCTGCTTTCCCTGTTTGCTGCTTTCAGCCACTTCTCGGAGAAATGCGTCATGAATAACTACTTTGGCATCGGCCTGGATGCAAAGATCTCCCTGGAGTTCAACAACAAACGTGATGAGCACCCCAAGAAGTGCAGGTTGGCCGTAACCCTCAGATTTCCCTGAGGCGAAACATGTACACCTGGCTCTCTAGTGCTTGCACCAGGAGGGACCATCAGGATGCTGGGAGGCATAGGGGTGACTTGGTGCTACTGTGCTGGGGAGCCTTCCTGCTGCAGATTTTGTACCTGCACCTGTTACTGGGATGAGCACCCCTTGGTGGCAGGCACCCCAGAAGGGGTGAAGACATGAGGGCTTGGTGGGATTTACTTGCTCTGCACTGGGAGAGAGGGACATTGCCATGTTGGCATGGAAGGGTTAATATCTGGGTGCAACATGCTGCACCTTGGCGGTCCCGGGAGGTAGCGGGAATTGAGGGAACTAAGGTAGGGCCAACAGTCCAGGACTGTTCAGCACAGTGCCCTGGGAAGGGTGTGGAGCCTGTGACAGGCAGTGGGGAGCCCACAGCTCCTCGTCTGTTCCACTTTGCCCCACAGCAGCCGCACCAAGAACATGATGTGGTATGGAGTGCTAGGCACGAAGGAGCTCCTGCAGCGCACCTACAAGAACCTGGAGCAGCGGGTACAGCTGGAGGTACAGCGCTGGGAAAATGGAGACAGGGTGGGAGGAGCAGCGTTAGAGCGGCCCCCTAGGCTTAGCCCTCTCTTGCAGTGTGACGGGGTGCCTATCTCACTGCCCAGCCTGCAGGGCATTGCTGTCCTCAACATCCCCAGCTATGCTGGGGGCATCAACTTCTGGGGAGGCACCAAGGAGGACAATGTGAGTGTCAGTACCATGAGATGAATTGGGTGGCATAATGTCCTGTCCCCAGTCCTAAAACACCTTAGGGCTGGGGTGTCCCTGCCTTGGGCACACATGGGGGAAAAGCTGGGTCCCAAAATGAGCCCGTTTTGGAAGTCTCATGTGCAGTGGTCCTCCACAGAACTTTGGGGCTCCATCCTTCGATGACAAGAAGTTGGAGGTGGTGGCAGTCTTTGGCAGCATCCAGATGGCTGTGTCACGGGTCATCAATCTCCAGCACCATCGCATTGCACAGGTAGTGGCAAGGCACCCTGCAGGACCACAAGCGGTGCCAGAAAGCTTTTGGGGCAGCAGTGAAGCCTGAGGCAGTGCTCAGCTTGGCAGCTATTGATGCCACCCCTGGGCTGTCTGCCCCACAGTGCCGCATGGTGAAGATCACCATCCGGGGGGACGAGGGTGTCCCTGTGCAGGTGGATGGAGAAGCCTGGATCCAGCCACCTGGCATCATCAAAATCCAGCACAAGAATAGAGCCCAGATGCTGACAAGGGATCGGGTGAGATTGGGGTGCTCATCAAGACCATGCTGGGACATGGGAAAGAGGTATTGCCATCTCAGAGGGGCCATGTCTGTCCCCTGCAGGCATTTGAAAGCACCCTCAAGTCTTGGGAGGACAAACAGAAAGGGGAGAGCTACCGAGCAGCCACACGGCCACGGCTCAGCTCCCAGCAGTCCATGGAGTACCTTACCGAGGAGGAGAACAGCCTCTTGCAGCAGGTCTCACGAGTCGCGGAGACCCTCATTGCCAGGTCAGACTGCAGGAAGGGGAATATGGTGGGCACAGGGAAGGGGGAGCTGTGCTGTGGCCATGCAAAGGTGCCTGCCCAGCCCAGGGGCGCCCTGGCAGCTCCAGCCCCTGTTACTTGCAGGATCCATGAGGCAGCTAAGGCTCACAAAGCTGTGGAGCAAGAGCTGGCACATGCAGTCAATGCCAGCTCCCTGGCACTGAGTGAAGCCCTTTCCCACAAAGCTGCTGGCACCTCAGAGGTGAGTGAGGACTGCGAGTGTAAGGCAGCCTTTACCCAGGCCCCGTAGGGCCCTGCCACTCAAGGGGTTACCCCTCTGTGCCCCAGTTTCTCAGCAGGAATATGGCTGTGGAAGTGGTGCTGAGCATCAAGGAGCTGTGGGCTGAGACCAGGGCATTCCTGGAAGGGAAGGCGGTGAGTGAGGGGCTGGAGAGCACCCAAAGTGCCCCAAGGCTGGTACCTCTGAGGGTAGCAGCAGGGTTGGGTATGGTCCCTGTCCCCCACAGCTGGACTCGCCACAGGAGGAGGAGGCACTTCACGGCCCCCTGAGCGTGCTGGGCCAGGAGCTGCAGCGGCTGCTGGACATCCACTGGCTGGGCCCTATTGCCCATCCTGCTGAGGAGGTGGGTGCACAGGCACTGGGGTCTGGAACAGCCCAGTGGCCTCAGGGAGCTGTAGCATCCCACCAAGCCTGGCTTTTCACAGGAAGGTGCCAGCAGTGCCAACAAGGGCAGCTTTAAGCTTCGCCTCAACATTCCCAAGCCCAGGAAGGAGAAGGACAAGCTGCAGAAGCAGAAGGCCAACAGTGCACTCCCAGGTAAAGTGAGCAGTGAGCCAGAGAGAGATGGGTGGTGCAATCCATCCTAGAAAGGACTGCCCCTGTGCTGACCTATCCCTCCATCTCCTGTCCTGGGCATGCTGGGGAAGAATCCTCAGGAAGGGGGAACAGGGCATCACCTGGCTGCCTGGGAGGGGTGTCACCTTTGTCACCAAGAGCCCCTTAACTGCTTTTTCTGATATGAGACATGCAGAGCACCCAACCCTATAACTACTTGGCTGTGGGGAGAAGGGGGCTCTGGTTCAGATCAGACCTTTGGGTAAATCCCTTGTCCATGGTTGGGGGTCTGGTTGAGGGGGAAGAGCTCAGGTGGCCCATAAGTAAGCCAAGGAGAGGAGAGACTTCTGCAGCCTGACCAGGCTGTGGCCTCTGGCCCTGCTGGAGCCAGGGCTGGGAGGGGGGATGCTGACTGCTGGCCACAGGCTGCCATCACTGCTGCCTGCCTGCTGTGTCCCACTGCCTCCACAGGCCCCAGCAGTCCACCACTGTGGTTTTCTTCCCTGCTAGCAGACAAGTGGGGCTCCGAGGAAGTGGCAGTTTGGCTGGAAGCGCTCGGTTTAGGGGAATACAGAGACATTTTTATCCGGCATGACATCCAGGGCTCAGAGCTGATTCTGCTGGAGAGGAGAGACCTTAAGGTACAACCCCCTTGTGCCTCCTGAAGGACCCCGGGCCCTGGGGAACATGGTGTCCTCCATCCCTCCTCTCCCTATCCCTCTTGGCGGCAAGTTGGCCCTACATCTGGGTCTGCAGAGTTGAGCTTGTGCAGCTTTGTGCACAGGGGCAGGGAAGCAGGGGAGGGGGTGGCCTTGGTTGTCCAGCTTTCACCTGTCCAACGCAGTGTCAACAGCACCCTACCCTCACCTGCCTTCAGGCGTGGGGATGTGCTTTCAAGAGGGCAGAGGGCTCCGGGCAAGCACTGTGCTCCAGTAAGGGAGAGCATGGGGAGCTGGGCTGTGCCTCATCCTCTGCCCTGTGATCTGTCCACTAACAAGAGCCAAGAGCTGCCCCCTGCAAATACATGGCCTCCTCTTTCTCTTTCCTGCAGGACCTGGGGATAACCAAAGTGGGCCATATGAAGAGGATCCTTCAGGCCATTAAGGAGCTCAGCAACCTGCCCTAGGCTGACAGCAGGGCAGCAGCCCAGCCCAGGTGCTGGGTGGGTGCTGCCCACAGGGAACAAGGGTTGGGTAGGGGAACCGGTCCCTGTCCCTACCCCATATCTATGGAGCCCCTCACTGCTTGCCTTGCTTTAACTGTCTGTCCCCAGTGTCCCTGGAGCCACTGCTTCTCCCCCAGCCTATGGGGCTGGAGACACTGAAGTGGAGGTCTAACCTGATAGTTGATGTGGTCTGACCACCAGTCCAGCCCCATCAGGGTCACTATAGGATCTGGGGCCACCCTCTGTGTGCTCAAGCTGGAGCCAAAGCAAAGTTTCCCCTTCCCCACGTGGGTATTTATGCTGTGTAAATATTTGGAGAGAAGATACTCATTGCTGCTGCTCGCATAGTGTCATTACTAAGGAGAAGATGAGGGGTGGGGAGGAAGGGATTGAGAATACCTTTCCAGCCTTCACCCCTGAGCTTCCTGCTCCCCACCTGTCACCTTGCTGTCACCCTCTTTCTCATAATGACAAGGGGAAGTACAGTGCTGGGGCTCGTAGTCTTCAGTGCCAGCATGTATGACAATCACATTTTATTAACAGTTACACATGACTTTTTTTCCCCCCCCTTCCCACCTCTTCCTCAGTTAAAATTACTATTACTTATGTACATGGTACCACCCTGCTTGAGGGTACCCCATTATTTACAGGCTTATTCACAGAGTAGGGCTAGGAGCTAGTGAGTGTCTCCTCAAGCTTCAGCATGTCCATGGGGGTCACTTTGGCAACCTCAAAGAAGACCCTGGAAGGAACACGTTGGCTTAGTGCTCAACCACAGCCCTGACAGCAATCCACCAGTGCTCCCAGATCCTTACAGGACCACAGGGTGCATGCTGGTGGAGTCACCCCCTGCGGCGGGGACAGAGCCCCATGACTCACCTATGTGAGTATTTGCTGCGCACAGCGTTCAGCTTGTCACGGGGCTGGTATGTGAGCAGGAAATTCAGCCTCTTCACCAGGGGGTGCAGGTCCTGGGCACTGTACCCACTGTAGTACTCCAGTGTAGGGGTCTGCAAGGGAACAGCAGGGCTAAGCTGTGTCCCCTCCATGACAGGACAGCCATCATCTTCCCTGTCCAGCATCCAAATCTGATCATGGCCCTGATGCATCACCCACTCACGGGTGCAGTGCCTCCCCCTGCAGTGCCTCCCCCTGCAGTGCCAGGTACTCTAAATTAGACAAGTACTCACCCAGCCCCCAAGGTTCTTCATGGTAAGTGCTAGCAGCAGGCAGCTGGCAGCCAGCTTCGAGGGGCTCTCGCGGGCATAGTCATACTCCTGCAGGGTCATCTCACAGAGGAAGCGGGCCAACGTCAGTGTCTCCATGGTGGCACGGGCACACTACAGCCAGTTGGCAGGGAAAGGCTCAGCCTTCTGAGCAATGCTGCTCCCCTTCCCAGCCCTTTTGGGATCTAGAATGCTGCCTCTGGGGCACAGGACAGGGATTTCAATCACCCAGCCTATCACAGACCACCATCCTCACATCCCTCAACCCTTTTGAGGGGACCTGGACAAAGTTTCCTTGCAGCCAACTAGGAGCCAGAAGCCCTGGCAGATACAAGTCACTGTCTCATGGAGCCGACAGAAGGGGTGTCTGGAGGAACCCAGCCCACCCTCTGAATGCACTCACCTTGGCAAAGCGCCGCAGGAAGCGGTAGGGGATGGGGATGTTGATGTCGAACTTGAGAGTGCTGAGGATGCTCATCTCCATAGCAATAAGCTCCTCCCGCTTGTAGGCATCATCACAGATATAGAGGAAGTCATCCACACATGGTGGGCACCGCTCCTGTAGGGGCACAACCACTCAGCACCTCAATGGGGGCTCATCCTGGCCTCCCGCAGGAGATCCTAGCCATCCCACAAGCCCTGTAAGTGTTCACATGCTGCTAGACTCAGCAGGGACTGTTAACACCCTGTGGGACTTTAATGACATCTCTACTCCTCCAGCCCTTGGCTTGAACTCCGTGCCTGCATTAGATAAACTGATGTATCCTGATGGTCTGTGCAGAGCAGAGAGAAACTAGCTCTCCAGTGACACCAGGACACAGATTTCAGCCCGTCATGACTGTGTGATGGGCAGCCCTTGGGACAGGAAGGAGGAACCTGGCAGACATGCCACCCTGGCAGCTCTTAGGGCAGTGGCCTGGCCTTCTCCAAAACCCCACAGGGACCATAGAGGCACAGCCCCTCTGCCCCTGTACCCCAGGAGAGCACACAAAGGGTCACCTCAAATTTGGAGGCAATGAGGATGGCAGTGGAGCCAATGAGCTGCAGCTTCTCTCTCATGCTCACCACCTCCACCAGGTAGTGGTCCACCAGCTTCACAGCCAGGTACAGTGTCTCATGGTTCAGCTCAAAGTTCTCCTGCAAGAATGAGAGCGGGGATCAGAACAGGGTGTCAGACAGAAGTTAGGCCTGCCCAGCCCCCACCTAGTTCTCACAGAGGCCAGGGGTGCCAATGGGTTAGGCTCAGAGGGAGGTACGTAGGCTCATCACTAGCCCACATGGGGAGAATCAGGTCTGCACTGGGAATGGTTGCAGGAGCCCCTGCCAGCACAACTGAGGTCACACATGCCAAACATGTGCCATGGAGGCTGCTCTGCAGAAAGCTGTGTCCTCTCACCTGGACCTCCACCATCCAGTCCACAAGGATAGCACGCATGTCTCCACTGATGTCTGTCTGCTTCTCCATATAGTCAGGAAGCATGAATTTTTCCTGCCAAAGAGCCAGCCGTCAGGGGCAGGGCAGACATCCCCACCCCCAAACAAGCCCCTTCTCAACCTGTGCAGGCCCCTGCCAAGTGGTCAGAGCCTCTAGGCAGTCAGTGGCCCTGCCTGCAGTCACTCCTTCCCCTGTCACCCCCTGCACAGGCATCACTCACTTCTCTTTCCCGCATGTATTCAAAGATCTCCTTGGCATACTCTGCATTTGCATAGGGGTCACCCAGCTGCTCCTTGTCAATGTCCTCCACTGCTGGGACCTGCTGGCAAGGAAGTGGCAGCAGTGAGAGAGAAGCCCTGTGGGTGCCAGTCATCCAACCAGGGTAAGGCTGCTGCCCATATGCCCTCACCGTTTCTTACCTGCCCTCATCACCCTGCAGTCCCTGCCCCACTCTTTCCTGGGGGGGAGGATTCTTGAAGGAAGATGGTGGTGAACTTTGCCCCCCTCCCCACCTTTCCATCACACTAGCTGAAGTCTCTCCAAGGCCCAAAGCACTGCCTGGTGCCCCAGTACCACCAGTGGCAGCTACAGACCAGTGCTGTGATGGGCCTGGGGCAATGCTGCAGCCCAGGGTCCCTACCCTCTCCTCAGGGGGCTTCAGTTCCTGCACAGACACCGGCTTCTCTGGCACAGGATTCACTTTGGGCTCTGCAGGAGCTGTTGGGGGAGTTTTCTTCATTGACCTGGGAAGGACAAGAGCATAAATCATTGCTGGGAGAAGAACAAATTTCTTGTGTGAAAGGGGCCTTCCAGAGACTCTTGCTACTTCAGGAAGGGTCAAAACCACCCCTAAAATATCCCCACAGACTCTTAAAACCACTTAGGTTGGAAAAGACCTTTAAAGATATAGAGGACAACAGTTCCTCCAGCCCTGCCATAACATCACTAAACCATGTCCCCAAGAGCTACACCCACATGACTTTTAAATCCTTCCATGGAAAGTGACTCTACAAGTGTCCTGGGCAGCCTGTGCCAGGGCTGGACAGCCCTTTTGGGAAAGAAATTTTTCCTAATATCCAACCTAACCCTCCCCTGCCACAACCTGATGCCATTTACAGTAGATATACAAGTTCCCTCCTGCTGGAGGGAACTTGTATATCTGGCTCAGCCTTCATCACCCAAGGGAAGCACCTACTACTTGCCCCCATGGGACAAGTTTGCAGCAAACCCCTGCTTCCAGCTACTCACTTTTTAAGGTTGATCTCATTGTTCTTGGCCACCCCCAAAGCATTATGTGCTTTCTGTGCCTTGGGTGGAGCAACTTTCACAGCCTCCTTCTTCCCTGCCACCACCTGGTTCTTTCGAGCCTGTTTGGGTCAGAACAAGGGCATACAGGGGCTGCACAGTGGAAAGCGAGATATGGCCTGCAGGGAGACCTCTCCTCTTCCTAACGGGAATGGGGCATGCCTCCCACCCCATGGGGGGCTCACAGGGGGCACCAGAGTCCCCACTCTCACAGAAGCACTCACATTGGTGATGTCTCCGAATGCTGATCTTTTCTTGGGCCCACCCTGGGGTGAGGACGAAGACCTCTTGGCATGACAGCTCTCCTCCTGCAATAGAGGCTGTTAGAAGATGGTGGTCAGCTGCCCCACAGGAGGCCCCCCTACAGCCCTCGCCTGGTTCGGTGCTCACCTTCTCAGGGTCGACATTCTCTGCAGCAGGGCCTACCTTGCCTGCTCGGGACTGCTTGGTGGTCAGCATCTTGGCATTGCGTGGCAATGGCATCCTCTCCCTTGGTCTCTGTGAGCAAGCTGGAGGCAAGGCATGGTGTGATGGGGGCTGCAGCTGGCCTGCCTCCAGGGATACCCTCCCAGCCTGGAGCAGATCAGGGGGGCGTTTGTCCCTCCTGGGGATTAGCACAGCAGGACTGACGCCTTCCCCGAGCATGGCAAGTGAGTGGTGCCCCAAGACAAATCTGGCTAGGGATGCTCCCGGGGAGGGAGGGACACGGACCCCAAAGACCATCACCAAATGCACTCTGCTGGGCGAGGTGGGAGGGGGGATAAGAAATTCCCAGATTCCTACATCCCAGAGAAGGATGCAAGGGCTTGTACTTCCTCGGGGAGCCAGAGGTCTTGGAGATCTCCACTTCTCTACAACCCTTTGGGTCCCTTAGGGGAGTCGGGAGTCCCAAAGTTCCCCTCTCCCCTGCATTCCCCGGAGTTCCCAGGGGAGATGGGGATCTTGGAAGCCCTTACTCCTCTGCATCTTCCAGAGTCCCCATGCCTGCCAGCTAGGGGTCCCAGAGCTGTCCGCTGCCCCGAAGCCCTCGGAGATCCCACTCCCTACTCACCCATGCCCGCCGTGTTCCTCCCCACTCACCTATGCCCAGTTTCCCCCGGTGACCCACGCCCGCCGTGTCCCTCCCCACTCACCCATGCCCGATCGCGCTGTGCCTGCACCTCCGGCCCCGGCGCTTTTGAAAGTAGCAGTTCGGTAGCGGCCGGCCAGCACTGGCCGAGGCTCGCCCAATCAGAGTGCGAGGCGGTGCCAGGCAGCGACCAATCGGCGAGCGCAGAGGGACGCAGTTGCTAAGGGGCAGGACGGCAGGGTTTAAAATTCAACGCCGGCGGCCAATGGAAGGGCGAACATGCGGCAGGGGCGGGGCGAGCGCCGGGCCGGGCGGGCAGTGATTGGTGGGAGCGGGCGCCGTTTAAATCCGTTCCGCAGCTCCGGCAGGGCTGTCGTGGCGGCCAGGCCGCAGAGCGGGGGGCCCTGGGAGAGCGGCCCTGGCTTTGCTGTCCTTCGGCGCGGATGGAGCGGCCTCCACTGCCTCCACTGCCTCCGCCCGCAGCCGAGGCTGTGGGTCCCAGACCTCGGGGCTAGCCTTTCCCACCGAGCTGGGGAACTCCGGTTTGGAGGACGGGCTGTGTTGGCCGTGCACCTTCCTTTACCCAGTGTCGGGAACAGAGGGTTCAGATCGCTTGGAGAATCACAGAACGGTTTGGGTGGGAAGGGACCTTAAATTCATCCCCTTCCACTCCCTGCCATGGGCAGGGACACCTTCCAGGAGCCCAGGCTGCTCCAAGCCCCATCCAACCTCACCTTGGACACTGCCAGGGATCCAGGGGCAGCTGAAGCTTTTCTGGACATCCTGTGCCAGGGCCTGCCCACCCTCACAGGGAAGATCTTTTTCTCATATCTAGTCTAACCCTACTTTCACTGTCTGAGGTACCGCAGGAGCAGTGTTCATGTGGTGTTGTACAGGCAGGACTGACCAAGTTCAAGATGAGGCTCACTGGGACTAACCCATCATCCACAGCGACCAGGACAGGCTCAAAGTTACCAAGGCACACATCACAGTCACTACTGTGGGGTTGTATGAGATACTGGCCACTTACCAAACACCTGCTGAGGGTAAGAGTATTCTGTGTGTATCAAAGACCAGCCTTGAGGGCATTGTAGTTCTTGGGGAGACCCCTACCATGCAGCCAGGCTGCCGGGCAGGGAGAGCTCTGAGAAGGCTTGCTCAGACTGCTAGTTGGCTTGAAGTCAATTTCCATGTACCGGGAAAGGAATGCATGAGACTCCTCACACCCACAGCTTGCTTTGTTCCTTGATGAACTAGTCTTGGAAAAACCACCCACTTTTCATGTCAGACACATGATCCATGTTCATATACTTGATGCTCACTGTATCACTCTGCTCCTTTATGAGTTTCCAGCTCAGTTCTTTGCTCTCATGCCACCACCATGCAGTGGTCCTGTGCCCTCAGCAACTCTTGGGGGCTTTAGCACTTCACCGAACTCTGGTGCAAGTGAAGTCCCCACTGAGGGGGCTTCACTTGCCCCTTCACCACTCAGCAGAGCTCAGCACTGCTGCACAAGAGAGCTTCCCCCAGCCACCAGGTTCTCAGAAGAACCTTTCAAGTTCCTAAGTTTAACCCAAGAAAAGCCTTTCAGATAATCGCACACCCATGTGCTGCTGTTGCGGGTGGAGCTGATGAACACCTGGCTAGGGAAACACAGCAGTGCCAGCATCTGAGGGGATTTAAACCTGCTACTCAAGGGCCACGTGGGCAGGATTAGGCACATGGCTTGGGCTGCAAGAGGGCAGCTCTGCCACATCTCCAGCAGACACACCTGGGTTATGGACGGCCAGGAGCAGAATTCTGCTCACACGTTCAGTGGAGGTTTAAACCTGGATCCCAAATATCTTGGATCCCTTCAGTCCCCAAAACTGATCAGGGCTGATGCAGCTCCAGCCCACTTTGTTCCTTTCTTGGCCACTTGTCCTCTCCAGCCCCACCTCTCTCAGTGTCACTACTTCTGTGCTTGGCCTGAGGGCTCCCTGAGGCTCGCTTGTTGTTGGTTTGGGATCCTGTGGGATCAGCCTTTCCCTGTGTATGTTAAGGCAGTGCATAGCCCAGCCAAAAATACAAGTTGGGTGCATACTAGCCAGGGAGAGGCAGGACACATCCCACTGCCAATGGAAACATGGTTATCCTGTGGGATAAGATCCTCAGCCAAAACCCCCATCCAAGTCTGCCCACAGGTCTGGGTGTGAGTGAGAGTCTGGGGTGAGCTGCCTGCTTTGGGACAGGTTAATGTCTGCCTATCCTGCCCAGGTTTGGCAGTGGAAAGCTGGCTTTTCCAGTCTCCAAAGTACTGCCATACTGGTGCTTCTGGTGAGGCTCTTGGGAATCCCAGCCCTGCTGCAGGGGTGTGACTCGCACCACACAGGCTGACATTGCCCCTGGACATGGGACGTGTGGGAGAAAAGATGAGGAGTGCAAGAAGTGCAAGGTGAAGCCATGGCTGTGCAGCAGGAGCTGTGCCAGCTGAACAGGCATTGAGGCAAGGCTATGGTCTCACTCCTGCCCACAATCTAAGGATGCTGGGGGCCAGCTGGAGGTGAGAGCTCTGCAAGCTCTCCTTGGGCCCTGACATTCCCTCAGCAAATCCCCAAATCAGGTAAAATGCAAGTCCTTGGCTCCTCCCATTAGACTCTGATGTGTGCTGGCTCAAGAACATTTGTGCCTGGCATGTCCCTTTTGTGAGGAGAGCTGGGTTGCTGCCATCCAGCCTCTTCCCACAGCATTAAAAAAGCCTGCACTGCCTTTTTGACTTGGAGCAGACCCCAGCTCCAGCCTGGCTTCCTGGCACTGCAGGACTGCTGAGAAGCCCCTCTGCATGGTATCTGGGGACCTTTGCTCTAGGATTGCTTACCAGATGGAAAGCCCTATCTCAAGGTTAACTTTCCCTGAGATTCTCCTTGGGGTTGCTGTTCCCCAAGGTAATAAGGTTTTTCCCCCAGGGTTGCTGTTCCCTGGGAGTTTCCTCGGGGTTGCTGTTCCCCGAGGTAATAAGGTTTTCTGTCTTCTCTTTGCCCTAAGTGTTTCACGCCAGAGGTAGAGATGACAAGCTGAGTCCGCCAGTGTAGGTTTCCAATGTTGTTTATTCTTCATTATCTCAGTTCTTTTTCAGCTCTGCCAGGCCTCCTTGGCAGGGTACCTTATCTTAGTTCTTTCTCAGCTCTGTGAGGCATCCCCAGCAGAGCAGGACACGCGGTGGACTGGGGTGGGTCAGAAAGCCCCACACCTTATGCACGGTACCCTTGACCCAACCACTGTCCAAGACATATTTTTTATTTACAAAATTTTACCAATACCTACTACCTTTACTAACATGTCAGTTCTACTCTAAACCAATCCTTGAGATCCAACTCAGCAGAAAATGGGGGACGAGAACAAGAACAAGGAGCACAGGGGCCACTCCCCAATTCCTCCATCTTGTCTCTTCAACCCCACATACTAAAAATCCTAGATTCTACATTTACATTCTATGATAAACTAAATACTACTTATTTTGAATTCTCCCAGCTTGTGATTCTTCATACAATGTGGGCATTCACTCCCATGGCCAGGGATCAGAGGCAATGTCCTCCTGGGCTCTGTGTGAGGCTGGTTGACCCCCTTGTAAAGATCCCAGACCCTCCTGTCTGGTCTCCAAACCCTCCAGGGTGGCCAGAGGGATGTTCTAGACTCCGACAGCCCTAGGCTCAAGAAGAGCAGCAAGGACACAGAAGCAGCATTCCTGGGACCCAGATGGACTGCTTTTCTCCCTTTCCCTTTCCCTTGTCCTTTCCTGTGGTAAAACAGGCCCAACTTGTTGCTTCCCATGGCCCAGTGCCAGAAGCACTGGTGGGAGGCAAGGTACTCCTCTACATAGGGAGGGCTGAACTTTGCTTCTTCCTTTTTCCCCTTTTCATTACTAACGACCAAGGTCAGGGAGAGATGTGCCTAAGAGCTGTTGCATTTATTCACTGCAAAAAACCACAGCAAGTTAAAACTTGGGGTTCTCCTGCCACTGAGGAAAGTAGAGAGGAAAGCACAGAGCAACACAGGGTGACAGAGCTGCTGAATGCCTGCAGGGAGGGGAGAGCCAGTGTTGTGCTGAGCTGCCAGTGGCCCCAGCCTGGGGAGTAGCTCCCTTGGCACACCATGGCATGTACCATGGTGGGGCTGTGCTGGTGATGCCTGCTGTGCTTGTACACCCACTCCACCTGCCTCTTCCTGTGTCCTGGCCATTCCTGCCTCTCCACCACTGGCACAGTGCTCGAGTGCAGGACGTGTTTGCAGCACCAGGAGTGGAAGCCAGTATCCAAGGAGAAGTAGGAGCAAACAGCCGCAAAGGGCTCAGGGTGTGCTTGGCACAGCTAATCAGGGTTAAATTCTAGAGACAGACAATGCAAGCTGAGAACTAGGAGGTTAGTTAGGGTTAGTGGTGTCTGTGGCACAGGAGCCCATGGCCCACAGAACCATTACATAGCCCCTCATCACACCGCAGGACTGCATGTCACCCCCAGGTCAGAGGTTTCCATGCTGGTGGAGCAGTGGGTTGATGGACACACTGGAGCTGATCCCGCTGCTTCTTGGGATGTCCAGTCACCTCAAGGAGCCCAAACTCTTATGTCTCTTTGATGTCAGATCCCACTGAGCCTGCACCCCTCTGCTCTCCATGCTGTTTTCTTCCAGTTCTTATTTGGTGGCTGATTTGATCTTGTGTATGGCATATGGGCTTGACTCCTTGGGCATCCAGATCTCCTCCCCACTGCGGCCCTGGTGCTCCACTGCTCCCTCCATAGCTGCCGTCAGCTCAGGGCTGAAGATGCTGTCAGTGGCCCGGTATGTGTTGGTAAGGCGGCGGAAGGAGGAGTCTGAGGAGCTGTCATCAGCAATGTCTTCATCCTGCTCATCCCGCAGCTTGGTCCGGCCCAGCTTCAAGCTGCTCCCCAGCTCTGGGTCTTTGAGAGCCTCCCCCACCTCCTGGAGAAAGGTCGTTTTGGGGCTGATGATGCACAGCAGCAGCATGAGGCCTCCTGAGACTCCACAAAGAAAGTAGAGGGCAACTTTCTCTGGGACATCTGAGGGGAAAAGGAAAGAAAGACACCAGGGTACAAACTGCTTTTCAGTCTGTGGGGTATCAGTGCTTGCAAAGCCCCTCTGGCAGGTGTATAGGAGTAAGAGGAGAGGAGCAGGGATGCCCTCACCACCCAGGCTGCAGAGGCAGGACAGACCCTCAGTGATCATGGAAGTGTCACCTAGAGCTTCATCAGCACCCACCAGTGCTGAAATATGCATTTCCCCAAAGAAAACCTTCTCTGAGATGCAGGGTAGGCAGAACAAGGGAAAGAATAATCTCTTGGGGGATTAAATGAGTAATTTCCTCTGGCAAGGGAAATTTTTGCCTGCAGAGAGGTGATCTCAATCAGTGCCTGCAGACAGGGCAGGAAGGAAAAGATCCAGTGGGTAATCTGGCCTGTTGGAAAAGGAAGGTCCACAGGCAGGACTGCAGCCACACCGTGACTCTTGATGCTGTAGGATTTTGGGGCTTGTTCAACCTCTGAGCTCCCGCTCTACCTGTCCACCCCAAACCCCACATAGGCACTTGGTGCCCTGCTCCTTCGTGTACCTGTTGGCCCTCCTGGAGAGGTTTGGGGTCTGGCTGCCTTTGAGATGAGCCCTGGCTTGAGCTGGGGCCATCAGGAGGTCAGCCATCCCTCAGCTTGTCCTGTTTCCCCAGGTGCTGCATGAGACCCAGGAAGGGCACATACCCCAAAGGTGGGCAAAAGCTGCCAGAGAGCTAGTAAAAATCATGCGGTCTTCTTGGAGCCTGGAGAACCTGGGCCCTTTGTACCAGCCACCTGCAGTGACAAGGAGGTGCAGGCTGAGACACAAGGTGCTCCTGATGCCCCGTGTCCCAGCTGCCTGCTCCTGCTTGTCCTTCCCCATACCACACTCCATCCTTCCTGCACAAGTGCTCTGCTGTCTTCAGGGATGACCCTGTGTGTCTTCTTCTCCCCTGCTTCCAGCGCCCAGGATGCCACCTCCATCCCCTCAGAATGGGCACTGACCAAGGGATGGCTTCCAACATGGGACAGATGCTAGGCTGGAGCTGGTACCAGGGATGCAGACAAACCATGGAAGGGCTGGTTCACCTGAGCACGGACATGGTGCCACACTGCTTGTGGTGTAACCTTCCTCCCCCAACATTACCGTGCATGTAGTCCGAGAGCAGGAAGGGGTCTGAGGTGTCAGGGCCCACCTCCTCCAGCAGCTGCTTGGGCACTGCAAGGAGAGCACACAGCAAGCATCACCACCCTGCTCCTCCCCAGCAGCCCTTGCCTCCCTGGGGAGCCCCATGCCCCTGCCTGCCTGGCATAGGGTGGGCACAGAAGACACTCCATCAGTGGCCCCTGTGCCCCTGGCTCTGTGGGAAGCTCTCACCACAGGTGTAAGAGACTCGCAACTGCTTCTTCATGCCCGGGAGGCATGGGTCTCCGAAGGTGGCCTTATCAGCAGCCACGGTGCAATTCCCCTTGCGGTGGCACTTCTTGGAGACCCTGCGCAGAGCGTCTGGAGCCACACACTCTGCAGAGACATGAGGCATGGACTCATGGGTAGAGCTGTCTGCCCCTCCCTGCTGGGCATCAGCCAGCAGAGTCCAAGGGACACAGGTACAGCCCAGTGGTGGACTTGTGCCATACTCTCTGCATGATTCCTGCCCCATTTCTGTCTCAAACCATTCTGGCATACCTATATGAGGTCCTCCAGTGTTCAAGGCATCACACTCTGCTTTGCCCTGCAGGAATCGTCCATAACTTGCAGAATAAATGGCCAGGATGGATTTTGGTCGACACTGCAGCCTGAGCTTGTCATTCTCGCACACGGTCTTGATCCGATGGTTCCCTAGGGAGTGACACCGCTGCATGTCCCAATGCATCCTGAATCACCTGCAGCCCCTCTCTTAGGCAAGGGTTGAGAGAGAGCTGCAAGGTACAGGAGCAGCAATGCTCTCCTTCCTGCCCCATCTGAGCAGCCGAGGTCAGGGAGAGCCCACGCAGTGTTGCCCACACCATGCTCCACCTCACCTGGCCGGCACTTGTAAGAAGCGATGAGATACTTGTGTGTCCCAGGGCATGGGTCTGGCCCAAAGACCTGGCTGTGCACCGAGAACTGACACCACTGCTGGTCCTGACACTCAGCCAGCAGCTTCTGGAGAGCAGAGTGGAACACGTGTAAGCTGGGTGAGAAGTCATGAGGCTGTTCTCACCTCCTGTCTGTCAGTGCCATCATCAGGCTCAGGGAAGTGGCCTCTCACTCCACAGAAGTGTCCCACAGCTACTTCTGCCCACCCCTGATGCAGACATCCCAATTCCAGTGCCCGTTCCTGAAGCAGTTCCTCCCCCGCACCCACAGTGAGCTGTGTGCGGGCATAGCTCTGCCACTGCCCGCGCTGGCATCCCGGTACCGCCGCACGCCGCTCGATGTCCCCACGCTCCGCGCGATGTCCCCGCGCGGCCACGCGGCGGGGACAGGGGTTCGCCCGCTGGTCGTCCCCGCCCCCGCACACGGGAACAGCCCCCGAGCGGCCGCGCCGCGCCCTCGGCTCTGCCAAGAGTCCCTGGACTGCCCGACTTTGGGTGGCTGTGGGGCTCCCTGTCCCATGGCCCCCTCTTTGCCCCCACAGATCCCACAGCCGTGGCTCCGCAGCGGAGCGGGGGCTGCCGGCAGCAGGGAGCGGTTTATTCCCTTGCTGCTGCCTCGTGACTCAGGCCCGGGGTTCCCAGCACCCAAAACGGAGCTCCTTCTCATCTCTTCTTCCCCTCCTCTGTCCCTGCCCAGCTCAGGACTAAGCCTCCCCCTGGTCCTCACTGGCTGTCAGAAGGGAAATTCACTCAGGAAACACAAGCAATCTCTCTTCCCAGTTGCTGCCTAAACAGAGCTGAGCCTTGGCAGCAGCTCTACTCTGCCCTCCAGACATCCCTGCTCCTTAAGCAGCAGGGAGCATCCCAGTCCTGTGCCAGCATGGCCACCCCACTGTTCAACCAGTATGAACCAGAGTAACACAGACCTGCTCTCAGACCTGCCCTTCAGTTTCCAAGCACCTGTGCCATGCCATACTCTCCCTCCTGCAGAGAGGGGACCCTGACCTGTGTTTGTTTCCCCTCATGGGCCAGCCTGGTGCCGTGCCAGTGTGGCCTGGTTTGGTGCTTGCAGAGCTCCTGGAAAACGCAGGACCCCAGGAGGGGATGTATGGCTGGAGCAGGACCCGGCAGGAAAGCCCTGTCAGCTCCTAAGCAGGGCACTGGCTCCTCAGCTCTTTTTCATCTTTGCCAGCTCATTCTCTTTTCTTGTAGGTACGTGCAGTCACTGGCTTTGCTGCAGGTTTGCTCCAGCCCTAGTAAGGAGCTGGAACAGGGTCTTAGAAAAGCAGCATATGAAACAATGTCCCCATTGAGGGATGCAGGCATCAGCTTTGAGGAGGTTCCGTCCCTTTTCTTCAGTCAGCCTCTGCTTTCCTACCCTTTCCCTGCACCAACTGCTGCCATCAAACAGGCATCCCTTTGGTCTGCTTCATTAATCCACTCCCTGAGACCTGCCAGCACGGATGGGTGCTGCTTCTGGCTGGGGAAGAGCCAAGCTCTGTGCTAACCCCAGGGGATGCAGCCACAGGGGTGAGTGCAGCATCTTGTCAGGTCCTGTCTCATTTCATGAGCCCAACAGCCTGGCTCTGGCACTGCCCCTCTCCCAGTCGCCGGTCCCAGATGCCAGGGCTTTCTCTGAGCCTGCTGCTTCCTGTGGGATTGCTCCAAAAGCCAGCTCAGGACACAGCAGTGCCTCCTGCCAGGCTCTACTCTGGGACGCAGAACATCTCTTCCGCCCTTATCTTCCAAAAACAGTCTAGGAAAAGAGCCGCACAGTGAATCACAGATTGATACAAAACTGTCAGGAACTGTTGACTCCCTTGAAGGCCGGGAGGCCCCACAGAGAGACCTCAACAAATTAGAGGACTGTGCAATCACCAACTATAGGAAGTTCAACAAGGGAAAGTGCTGGATTCTGCACCTGGGATGGGGCAACCCTGGGTGTATGGACAAACTGGGGAGTTTGATATTGGAAAGCAGTGCCACAGCAAAGGATCTTGGTCAACAAAAGCCTGAATATAAGTCAGCAGGAGGGCCAGCCATGTCCTGGGGGGCATCAGGCTCAGCCAGGCCAGGGAGGGAATTGTATGGTTCTGCGCTGCATGGGGCAGCCTCACTTTGAATACTGTGTGCAGTTTTGGTCACTGCATTATAAGAAAGATATTAAACTATTAGAGGACTTCTAAAGGAGGGCAACAAATACTGTGAAGGGCCTTTACGGGAAGCCTTATGAGGACTGGCTGAGGACACTTGGTCTGTTCAGCCTGGAGAAGTCTGAGGGGGACTTCATTTCAGTCTACAACTTCCTCATGAAGGGAAGAGAAGGGGCAAGCACTGATTTCTCCTCTGTGGTTACCAGTGACAGGACCTGAGGGAATGGGCTGAAGTTGTGTTAGGGTGGGTTTAGGCTGGATATTAGAAAAAGGTTCCTCTCACAGAAGGTGGTTGGGAACAGGCTCCCTAGAGACGTGGTCTCACCATCAAGCCTAACAGAATTCAAGAAGTGTTTGTGATTCTTTGATTCCATGATTCTGTAATCCTGATGCTGATGAAAACCTGCTCAGAGGGCATGGGGAGGCTGCATTGCCTGCAGCCCCCCAGCCCAAGCAGGCAGCTCAGTGATGTGCAGACAGAGGGTGGTGCAGCCTAGGGACCCTGGGATTCCTCCCTTACCAGGTAGGCAGTGGGAGATGTGCATTCGGTGCTCTCCTGGGAGGCATTGTCAGGGCTGGGGCAGAGGTGGGTGCTGGACACTCGACGCCCATAGAAGGCCCCGAGGATGCTGATGGTGGTTTTGCGAGGGCAGACGATGAGGAGCTGCTCTCCATCACAGGTGTGGGCAGTGTGGTTCCTCAGCACCTTGCGCAGGTACCCTGGAAGGGGAAAGCAGGGGTGGCATTGTCCAGAGGAGACACCAGGGCCACAGCAGTGGTGGCACTTGGACATCCAAGTGCTGGTGGCAGCGAGGATTTCTTGAGATGAGGCACTTATAGAGTGAACAAGATAAGAGCAGGACAGCATCAGAGGAGATGGGCTTGTAGCAAACCTTGCATACAGCATTGCTGCTAGGAGCCTGGAAAGCAGCACAGAATAGCTGAGCTGGTTAGCAACAGGAAAGGTAAGCTGGAGGCAGTACAAAAGGCCAGAGAAGATAGGGAAATCCCATAAGGAGTTGTCAAGTGTTTAGAGAAAATCAGGCTTGTTATGGAGCCATGGTGGGGAGAGAACAAGAGTGAGCCAGAGATGGTCCCCCAGTGATGATGCCTGGAGTGAGGAGGATGCACTCTCACAAGTCTGTCACAAGTTGAGCTATGAGCCAGATAAGAGAAGGGTCCAGGGGCTGCTGCAACTAACTCCCCACAGCTGGCTGGGTCAGTATGGATGTGTGTGAGTCACAAAGTCATCACTTGAGCCCAGCTGGCTTCAGGTCTCTGCTGAAGAAGCCCAGTGTCTTGGTGCAAACTATTCCTGGCCCACAACCATTTCAATGGGCACTGGCCCTTCCCTCCTTCAATTTCCATCACAGAATGCTTCTTTCTTTCTTTCAATCCTGCCTAGTTTGTGTCCCAAACTACTGCCTCCATTGTTTTCCCTGCAGGGGACAACAAAGTGTGACTGTCCTGTCCAGCCTCTCCAGGGGCTTAAGATGAAGCTCCAGTTGGCATTGGCTGTACTGGGTGGGCAAGGAAGCTGTTTTTGTAACAGCTCTTCAAGCTCCCAGGTACTCTGAGCAGGCACCAGTTGCTGGGGAAGGCTGAGGAAGCAAGAAAAGCTGATGAAATGTGATGTGTAGGCCCTGAATGAAGCACTTTGCATCTTTGAATAAAACAAAAGCAAAGAGGAAGCATAATTTTGAGGCGTGAGAGATGGGAACAGGGCAACATGGGGCTTCTGAGCAGATCACAGACCCCCAAACCCCAGCTGTGGAGTCTTTGGAGGAACTTGCACCTCAGCCCCAGGCCAGTGCTGGCACCCAGGGCAGGACATGCACCCTGTCCCCCAAATCCCAGTGTGTCAAACTCCCCCAAACCAAGACAAGAAGGTGGAAGCACCAGCTCCCCTCCCTCTCTGCAAACTGGTGCCAGGCTCAGCAGCACAAAGGGCCCCTTTCACCTTCAGTGCTGCCACTAACCCTTTGGCATCTGCAGTCAGCATCCCTCCCTGATATGGCAGCGGGTGCAGCTGGGAGCTGCCTCCAGCCCAGAGTTCATCTCTCCCTTGGCATTATCCCTCACAAGCTGGGATGAGCAACTGGGTGGCCTCAGCATCCCAGGAGCAAGCCCTCGATTGCTTCTCTGCATGCTGGAGGAGAGAGGAAAGGAGAGGTACAGGAGGGTAGATGGCAGTGGACAAGGTGTTCCAGCCAGGTCAAAGCTCCAGTGTGATGCAAAGATGTTGTTTGAATGGCACAGAGCTGGATCAGACCCTTGGGGTACAGGGGTCATAAGGGGGGGCAGGAGGTCCGTCTCCTCTGCTTGCCCCATATCAGTGGATGTTGGGCTGTGTGAGGGGCACAGGACTCTTCCCAGGCTGCAGCCCCCATCCCCTTCCTTTGCATCCCCTGCAGCAGTCCTACACCTGGCAGCAGTCAGGCTCTCCTGAAGGTTTCAGAGGCACCCTGGCCTTGACCTCTGCCTAGCACTGATTCCAACCCCACCTACCCATACCCAACACTGCTGGATGTAGGGCTGCCTAAACACTCCACTTCTGGGCAGCCTTGGATGCAGAGGGCTCAGCCAAATCTTAGGGGTGGCAGGGAACTCAGGGGAGAAATGTGAGAAGAAATGGGTTTCCCCAAATCGAGCCTTGGGGTAGGCACCTTGTTCTGCTGTCATGCCAGAACGCACCAGTGGCTTGTATTTTAAAACTGAGGCTCAAACACTGCCATGGGGGCAGAGGTTTCTCCATCACACTATTTTGGGCCAGTGAGCAGTTGTGAAGATGATTTTTTGGGTGGCGCCATGTCAAGGACATTGTGAGTGATTCATGCCACTACAGCTGACTGGGTCTCTGGTGCTGTGGTTGTGCCATTAGGTCTGCCCAGATGAAATCACATCCTCCTCACCACAGCCCGCCCTGCAGCATCAGGTTTTCACCTACCTGGGCTCAGCTGGAGGGTGTGTGTGGCTGTTTCCAGATGATCCCTGGGGAATACCTGGTGCCCAGCCTGCCTGCACCTGTCCTGACTGTTCAAAATGCTGGGGCAGAAGGGATCCCAAATTTCTGCCTTGACTACATCTATAAGGCTCACCAGCATGGTTCTGGGAGTGCTTCTGGCCCATGATGTGTCTCGTGGCAGGACACCCGGCAGCACCCCTACTCACAAGTGGCCACCAGCTCTGTCTAGGGACCAGGTACAGCTTCAACCCAACTCTTCCCTTCCTTTCTCAGAGCAGGGAAGGCTGGCAGGGCAGCCCCCTGGTGCTCCTTCTACACTCTACACAGTGCCCAGCACCGAGGACATGAGCATCGAGCTCATCGAGCTCAGCAAAGCCCAGGGACTGGCTTGATCGTTGTTTCTTTGCATTTCTGCTTGCAAACTATCCAAGAGAGCACAGCAGATCTGGGGAGCCACTCTCACGCACACAAGGGCTCTGGGATGTCTGTAGTGTGTTTTTAAAGAACAGCCCGGTGTGGGGATAAAGAAATCCCAGCATTTTGGGGAAATTTACTCTGGATTGCTATGGTTTATACCTCACTTGTCTGTACCCCACCAACCTGCTGTCGCTTTGCCCTCCCATCATACCAGCGCAGTTCTCAGCATCCCCCTCCTCCCCGCCTTCACCATGACTCACCGGACAGCTCCGGGCTGGCCTCCAGACACACAGCAAAGGAGAGCAGGACCACGGTTACTGCTGGCCAGAGCATTCCGGCCATGGCACAGCCACTGTGTCCCACCCGGCAGTCTGTACCAGCCGAGGTCGCGGTGGCGGGCAGTGCCTGTGGGGCAGGGACAATGGTTCTCTTCTCTGCTCTGCCAAAGTCCCGAGGCTGGGCGGGCACATGTGCACTCTTAGCCTGCTACGCAGGGCCAGAGGCTGCTCGGGATAGCTGGCTCACTGTCAGCATACAAACACTTCCCCCAGGGCACCCTCTTACAGGTGAGCCATGCCTTGGCATCCCATTGCTGGCAGAGAAACTGGCAGCCCCTTCCCTCCCACCTCTGTTCCCCCTGAGCAGAGGAACAGGACTTGGAAAGGTTTCCAAAGTGCCCCCAGCTTTCTCTCAGACTCGGTGAGACAGAAATCTAGATACATATGTGCTGTAATCTCAATCTCGGCAAATATCCAGCCTTTTACTCTGTGAGGAGGAAGGAAAAGGCTCTGTGAACTGCCTCCTAGGTGGCTGTTCCTGCAGAAAAGACAAACACCCTTCCTGCACCCAGTAGTACGGGAAGGAACCTCTTTGCTGCCACGTTTCTGCCCCACAGCTTCTGTGGGGGCAGATACTGGGCATTCCAGCACCTTGTGAGGAGGGCATCATGTCTTACTGTGCCCCCCACCTGCAAGACAAATCCCTGCCCATTGCTTCAGCTGGAGGGACATAACATGGGCTGGGCTGCTGGCTCTGCACCCAGCTGAGATCAGCAGTTGGCAGTGCCAGGAGCCATCACAGCTCCCCGAGGCTCAGCATTGCCCAGGCAGGGGCAGCTGGGGAGGCTGTGGCAGCAGTGGGGACTGGCACATGTCACCTGGGCTCCACAGTGGGAGCTGCATGGTGAGTGTCAAGCTTGTGATGAGAGTGATGCCATGGCCCTGTGAAGCACTCACAGTGCCATCAATACATACCTCTTGATCATGAGAGTGAGTCAGAGTGTCCCATCCCATCAAGTAGGGTTCCAAGTTCTCCCAAAGTTTTGATGGGACAGAAAAAAACTGTCACCCTGTCTCCCACCCCTGCAATCCCCAGTGTTAGCAGCTCTCTGGGCTGTGTAGCAGGACCAGGGGAAACATCTTTGTTGGGGAATCTCCTCCAGGGGTCTGCAAAATCATTTCCCATCCTAATTGCCTTGAGGGAGATTGATGTCTGATCAGGGTTTGATTATTTGTGAAAAGTTGGAGCTTATCCAAGCTGGGGAGGCGAGCTGAGACAAGCATTGGGGATCCCCATTTTGTGCAATGGTACCAGCTATGTAGTCTGGGGGTGCAAGACAGGTCTTACCTAAGAGTTAAGCCTGTGTGTGCTAGGAAGCTGTCTCTGCTGTCTCTGCAGCCAGGGTGATCTGACAGTAAACAGTTCCCTCCCATCCTGGGGAGGAAAGCAAGCTGTTCATCCTTCCTGTGAAACAGCCCAATTCCAGGAATGGGGCCCTGCTGAAGGTCAGCCCTGAAGACATCCTGCCAAGCACCACACAGCTGCCAGGGGCACTCTGGGGTTCCCCACTGCTCCCCGGCATGCTTCAGCATCTTTTATCTCCTGCCTTAGCTTAGAATTTCATAATCTTTCCCACCCAAGGGCTGTACCCCTGCTTCAAAAAGTCAGTGACGTGTGCCCAGACTCCTCCACTCAACTTCCCTGAGTATTTTCCCTGCTTAGCCCAGCTCCTTGCAGCAAGGGGTGCTCAGACAAGCCCACATAAGGATCCCCGGAGGGTGGTGGGCTGGGAGAGGAGCTGTACCCTTCCTCTGGGTGTCTGCCTGTCATAATACAGCCACAGGAGGCAGCGAAAAGGTCAGCCAGGTTCACCCCAAATTGATAAGGAAGCCCTGGGGCACTGGACACTAGCATGAGGGTGGGAGAGTGGCAAAGAGCCAAGACTGGAACAGCAGGAGGAGCAACAGGCAAGACACTTCCTCTATAAACCCCTGCTCCCAGCTGGAAAGAGATAGCAGCAGTGCTGTGGACACCAGAGCTGCTGGGAATGGCAGCCCACTGCTTGGAGGCACTGGAGGAGCGCCTGGTTGGGTGTGATAGACTCTGAATGTGACCAGATAGACCCGTGCTGAGTCACATCTGAGAGGCCCTGCAGCTTCCTCCCCTTGCTGGCGGTCCCAGAGCACACCCCATTGCTCCTCCCTTCTTCAAAAGGAAGGAAAGTGTGAGCTCCAGCCCTCTGCGGAGTAAGAGCAGCCAAGAGGCCCAAGCCATCAGTCCTCTGAAAGCCTTCCCCCATCAGAGCTCTGCAGGGGACAGATTGACTCACCACTAGAGTGTGCGGCCCGTGGTCCCTCCCCACCCTGCTGGGATGGACAGTCAGCAGCACACCACCAAGGAGCCTGAGATCGAGCTGTTTGTGAAGGTGGGTCTGCAGGGGCGGGGGGCAGTGGCTCTTTGGCTCACCCTCACCAAGATCCAGCTGGGTGCATGTGGTGGAACTTCATTGGGTGTCTTCATGTATTGTGAGGATGGAGATGGTTGCCAATTTCAGTGTCACTCGCCACAAAGACTGGCTAAACAGTTGCCCAAATTGGGGGACCACGCGGTGGTGTGGGGACTGTGGGGTGTCACACCCAGCATTCTGAAACATGCCCTGGTCTTGTGATGGCTGTGCACCCTGGAGAAGTGGCACTGCTGGCAGCAGCATGATGAAGGAGTGGGAACATGCATGCCTGTCAAAACCCACATAAGACAAGCCCCAGCCTGGAAACAGCAAGCAGGAGGGCTGGGAGCAGCCACTTCAGCTTCTTCTGAGAGCAGGGTTATGAAATGAGCATGGATGGCTTGGGGAACTGGTGCAGGAGTCCACGTGTGGGCGAAATGGGGTGGCATCACAGAGGGGTATTTGCTGGAAATGGTTTCTGTTTTTTCCCCTGTTAAGCAATTTTCTGAATCCTTTCCTTGCAATATTTTAACACTCAAGTTCAAAATATCTTCAGCAGCCATGGGTGGTGCAAAAAGAGAGGAGCCAAAGCTGGTGGCTGGTAACTGTGTTTGTCCACAGCAATGCCAGGGGAGCCCTGGGACATGCTGTCAAGTGACAATGACTAGGCGGCAATGCCCCTCTGTGCCACCTCATGGAGGTTTTAAGGGTGGTTTCTCTGTAGCCACTCAGATCCATGGGCTTCATCTCCCCCCTCCTGGGGCAGTTCAGTGCCCAAAATGACTGGGTCAGAGGCACTGGCTTCCCTGGCACAGGCACCTAACAGTTCTAGGCACTGAATGGTGCCTTCCTTGGGTGGCAGTTAGACATACTTGCTAGAAAGGATTACCTGAGCCTTCCCCAGAGAGATCTCTCTCATCCCCTTGCCAAAATTGTACGCACAGCACTTCTTGCTGGACACTGAGCTTGGCTAAGGAGAATTCAGACAAGTGTTCTCCTGGTAAAAGTAATCTGAGTCTTGAATTCTCTGCTTAACAAGTCTCCCTGGGATGGCTGAAAAAGAAAATACATTAGGTGACTGTAATGGCAGCAGCACGTTCTAGGGGATTTTCATAGGGAAGTGAAACAGAAAACCAGCAGCATTGTCAGGACTTCCCCTGTGTTGTAATTTAGCGTGAAAAAACCGTTCTGGCTTGTTTGTGCACAGAAAAGTTGATGCTGTGCCTCCCCTTCCCAGCACTCAGGACCCAGCTTTACCAAAGACATGGTGGCTCTAGCTGCTGGCAGGCACCTTCCTGTGCCATCAGCACCTCCCCAGGCTGGGAACACCACAGACACAGCTGTTGCTGTGAGCAGTGACAGCTATAAATCATGGGGGAAGCTAGTGCTCCCACAAGTGCCTACTGGTACAGCATGGCATGGCATGGCATGGCATGGCATGGCATGGCATGGCATGGCATGGCATGGCATGGCATGGCATGGCATGGCATGGCATGGCATGGCATGGCATGGCACCCTGCCTGACTTTCACTTTGTCAAATGCTGGAGTTACCGTGGTAAGGATGGACAGGACTCAGAGCAACTCCTGCTTTTCCCTGAGGTTGGGGTGGGTGGTTCCCAAGGGGCTGGCAGTTTCTCACCTTGCCACATCCCTGGCAAGGGTATCCTCTTGCCTGCTGCGAGGGTCTCCCCGCCTGGGAGCAGGCTCTGCTCTGCAGCTCCACCAGGCATTTAGCTGCTTCCTGGCTCTCAGGGTGGCTGTAGGAGCTGTGGCAGGTCCCAGGGGGACTGAATATTTAGCAGTGCCTCAAGCTGGCCCCACTGCATTTGAGGTTGTTTCACCACGGGGAAACCACAGGAACTGCCGGTAGCTTTGGGGTTTCAATACCCTGTGCAGCCTAGTGATGCCTCAGAAAGTTGGGGCTAAAAGCCTGCAACTCTCCTAGAGATTCTGTGCTAGTCCACACTGGGTTTATCTATCATCTGAGGGCAAATGATTGAGGATTGTCAGTCTGTGCCCCCACCCCAGTTCCTGCTGCAGCGGGAGGAGCAGCAGAGGCACTTCGGGGAAGGAAGTTAAGAGCAATGGCTGCCCCCATTCTGTGCTGCTCTGCGTTTGCCAGGAAGGGAGGGCACATGGCTGCAAGTCTCCCCTTAGGGCTTCTGGCTCCCTGAGGCTCACCCCACCACCACTGGTTGCCAGCAAGGCCCTTCCAGAGCCTGATGCTCCCCCAGCAGTGCCCTGGCGCTGGTGGAGTTCCCCTCCAATTCCTCCAGATAAAGATTTTGTCTGTGAGCATCCTGGTAGGGGCCTGATTCTTTCTCCCTGCAAAGGCCATCCTGATATTCTTTTCACTTTAGTCCAAAATTCCCCACCTCTCTATTTTTAAAGATAAGGGGGAAGTCCAGCTTGGACAGCTCAGGGACTGGATCTACCAGACAAGCATGAAAAACCTGAAGCAGGTGATCAGAGTCTATGCCCAGAGCAGCCCGAGTGAGGGGCAACGCTCCCCTCACCATTGTCCCGATACAGCTCCACCAGAGTTATGTGCTGCCATGGCTCAGCACAACAGCTCCTGGGGGGACAACAGGACAAATTAACTCCTCTCATTCCCAGCCTTGTGCCAGGCCAGGGAAGTAGAAGAGAGTGCAGCTGGCAGGGAGAGCAGAGAGGAAAGCACTGGTCCTCATGCTAGGCAGCCACAAAACTCTTGCTGAGCTGTTGATTCTGGAGATGTTCCAAAGAATGGCCATAGATGTCAGAGGTGCTGGGGAGGGGGAGCAGAGACGCCCTGCACTCTCGCCCATGGGCTGCCCTTGAGGCTGTTCTCTGACTCTTTCCTCCAGCTCCTTCAAGGGAAGTCAGAGACCCAGTTTCATTGCTTTCCAAAGAAGCCCCATTTGCTATTAATGACACAGGATGTTCCTGAGCTGTAGGCCCCTCTGGGAGCATTTGCTATTAATAGACACTGACCAGTCTCATGTGTAGATTCAGCTTCACTGTTGGGCACATCCTAGGGAATCAATGTTTCTCAGTTCCCATTTCCTTCCTCAGATTTCATTACATAATTTAATGACAGCTGAGCATAAAAAGTACTTGTTAAAAGTAATTTTCTTTCCTCTGGAAAGACTAAAAGATCTTGGCATGACGGAAAAACAGACCCTCTGCTCCAGCTTACTATTGGGAGTATTGGGGGTTGTTTTAATCCTTTTACAGTCCTCCTTAGGGTGAGTTTGACATGAGTGTTATCTTCCTGGAGAAGCTGAGCACTCCAGACTCCACAGGTTTTTGGGCATCTATGGTGACTTGTAGCACCTACCTCCACCCAGGAGAACCAGGCACAGGTGTCTGCCTCCTCAGCCATCCTGTCTTTGGGTCTCAAAAGAGGTATGAGCTCTGGAGCCACATCTAGCTGCTCACCCTGGAGGTTTTTGCTGCTACTTAACTCTGCCAGATCCTCTTAAATCTCACCCTGCTGCTTAGCCTCAGGACTTCAGCTCACTATCAGATATCAAGGCTTTGCACAGACCTGTCCCACTAAGGCTCATGTCCCACCACATGCTGCTCCATGGGAACAGCATCCCTCTGTGATGGGGCTGGCATGAGCTGTACTGCTCCTCGCTGCCAGAGCAGGGTGGCCACATGAGCTGGAGCACTACGGTTCATGTGCAGCTTAGGAACCTTGGTAATTCTCTTAAAGAAGCTGAGTTTCCTGTGAGCCATTTTACCTCTTACCACACCACAACTTTCCTCTCACAGCAACATCTCAACCAGTTTTTATGAACAGAGAAACCTGCCATATCCTCTTGCCAAACTCCTCATAAGGTGTTCCAGTCATTTCTGCAAAGGATATTTCCAGTTGCTACATAGCAAAGAAATGTGCTTCACTCTGCCTGTGGCTGTGCTCACGGAGAGGGGCTGCAAGGGGTTCCTTTAGCAGCTGACAGTCACCTCTGTTTTCTCCCAAGGCTGTGTGGGATGCTAGCACAAATTCTCTTTGGCACAACCCTCCTGTGCCCAGCCTGGGGCATGCTGCAGGGTGGTTCTTGGCCTGGGGACATCGTGCCTGGGTTCGTTGTGCCTGGGTTCATTAAAAACACACAAGACCGGAGGCAGACATAACAGCACATGAAAACAAACTGCTCTTTTCCTGGCAAACATGAGATCATTTCCCTTCTCCCACCCTCTCCAGCCTGGCCTCCTGGCCAAGTGAACCCTCCCTTCCTCCCCATCCATTAACAATCACCTTCTCCCCCTGCCTCCTCCTCCACTTCCTCCTGGCTTTATCTCACATTTCTGGGAAGGATCCAATCCCTGGCATCCTGAGTATGCTCTTATGTTCTTTCCAGTGGCTCTCAGGGCCATGGCTCAGGGTGGGTCCTACAGCTGAGCCCCTCTGGAGTTGGGAAGGGCTCCCTGCAGCGTGCTGTGCCCAGTGGCTCTTCAGCTACAGGCATCCTGTCTGTGGAAAGGTTAAATCCTCATTATTCTACTTTCCTGGCAGGCTGGTCTGGATGGAGAAAACATCGGAAACTGCCCCTTCTGCCAGCGCCTCTTCATGGTGCTCTGGCTCAAAGGCGTCAAGTTCAATGTTACCACAGTGGACATGACCAGGTGAGGTGGCACTGAAACCCTGGGCCAGAGACACACCCTGCTCAGTTCCCCCGTCAGCACTTTTTCCCCCTGCCTGCTCTGTAGCCAGTGTGTCACTGCACAGGGACAATTGTTGACCACAAACTGCACACCCCAGTTGGGGTGCAAGTGTGGGCCAGCACGGGCTTGGGCCACCCGCCAAAGTGCATGGCCCAGGGACTCCCTGTCCTGCTGGATGTGAGGGTGACTTGAAGGCACCACTGGGCAGATCCAGAGGCTGGGGAGCACTTGCCAGCTTCCTGAAGCCAGCAGAGCTGGGAATGTTTCTGGTTCTGTGCCCCCTCCTAGCCCCCACCTCTGTCATGGCCAGTTTCCTTGGGGGCTGGTGGAGGCAGAGGTGCTACAGGCTCTGAGCCAGCTTGTTTTCTCTGCTCCAGGAAACCCGAAGAGTTGAAAGATTTAGCGCCGGGCACCAACCCACCCTTCTTGCTGTTCAACAAGGAGCTGAAAACAGACTTCATCAAGATTGAGGAGTTCCTGGAGCAGACCCTGGGTCCACCCACGTAACTGCAAACTCACTCCTTCCCCATTTCAGGGCCTGTCACAGTGTTGTCCATGACTTGGCAGATTGGGAAACCAAGGCAGGGTGCCAGGAGATGCCCCAGGGCAGCCCAAGCAGGCAGATGCCCCCTCAGCCCCTGAGCCTGCTCTGCAAGGCAGGGCCTTCAATGCTGAGGGGCTGGGTCCACCAGGGAGGACATGGGGACAACAGGAATGGAAAACAATGGGAGGAAATGCACCAGCCATTGCATTCCCACTCTGGGGGCAGAGGTGGAACATGGGAAGGTCCCTGCAGGGACCCTGGCAATGGTGGGTTTGCGACTGGGTGCAGCAGCTGGTGTTGAGGTGGAGGGGAATGTGAGACCCCTTTGCTTGTTTATATTCAGTGCACTCAGGTGAGTGAAAGCAAATGCTCTTGCTTGACAACAGCAATGCAGGTGGCCCATAGGGTGGCTGGGGGGTGGTCTTCCCTGAGTGGGCAGCCCTCCAAACCAGCCTCCCCCATGCCCTATGTGGCTGGAGCCCCCCCAACTGCGGCAGAAGAGGAAGCTCAAATGCATTTATCACCTACCTCCTTGAATGTGCCTGCCCTTGCAGCACAACCTGGAACATATCAGCAAACAGAAGACAGTTCCTGAGGAAATCATGGGAGCTTTTGGCTTCCTGAGACCCCCTCTGAGCCTGTGTGCATCCTCTGGGCTGGGCCAGAACTGCCTGCAGGCAGAGCTCTGCTCTGGGGCTCCACTGCCACCAGTGTCCCCAAACTGTGGAGTATATGTCCTGAGATTATCTCCTGGCAAACACCCAGGATAGAAGACAGCTCACAGGATGGCAGCTGCAGTAATTCACATCATCATGATTCTCCCACAGCCAGCTGAATATCCCCTGCATCCTCCAGTACCAGCCCTGGGCTCTACGGCCCAGGAACTGACACTGCTGCATCCCTGCTCCATCGCTGCTCCATCCCTGCCTGCACTGACATAAGTGTCTTTTTCAAGGTATCCACACTTGAGCCCCAAGTACAAGGAATCCTTTGATGTGGGCAGTGACATCTTTGCCAAGTTCTCAGCATACATCAAGAACCCACGCAAAGAAGCAAATATCAGTAAGGACTGTGGGTTGCTGGACTCTAGTCAACTATGCTGCAGCAGGAGAAATGCTTTTGCCTGTTGGCAAATCCTGCCATCAGATAAAGGTTCCTGCTGCCTGCGTCTCCAAAGTCCCCTTGGGAAGTGGAGGGGCAGAGGGGAAGGATAAAGGCAGTTCTCTGCTCCTTCCACAGGGATAACAGCAGAGTATGGGGTGCTGTAGTCCCCTGGGAACAGAGACTGGCCAGGGTCAATGTTGTGTCCCGATAATGTGGCCCTGAGGGCGTTTTCCCTCTCTGCAAAACCTGTGGGAGGCTCAGCCAGCCCAGCCCAGCCTAGAGCTTGCTTGGGAGCCCTGGGCACACACTCACTACTCTTGGTTTCCCATCCTCCCAGATTTTGAGAAGGCTCTGCTGCGAGAATTTCAGCGCCTGGATGTCTACCTGAACACTCCTCTCCCAGAGGAGATTGACCAGGACAGTGTGGAGGACATCACCATCTCCAAGAGGAAATTCCTGGATGGAGACCATCTGACTCTGGCTGATTGCAACCTCCTGCCCAAATTGCATATCATCAAGGTAATGGCACTGGCTCCCAGGGCCAGTGTAGGGGAGCACTCCAAGAGGAGTGGACAGAGAGTACCCCTGCCAAAGCCAGAGAGTGAGTCCCCCCCCAGGTATTGGAAGTTTCAGCCTCCTCCTCCTTCACTCTCCTCTAGATTGCAGCCAAAAAGTATCGTGACTTCGAAATCCCAGAGGACATGACAGGTGTCTGGCGCTACCTCAACAACGCCTATGCCTGTGATGAGTTCAATCACACCTGTCCTGCAGACGAGGAGATCGAGCACACCTATGCCAGCATTGCCAGGAAGATGACCTAACCATAGGGTAGGGTGGGCTGGTGGCATTGCCATGGCTGAGCCCTCCGACTCTGCAGTCCTGACACAACCAAAACCAGCCAATGGAGAGATTGGAGAGGGTTTACAGCATTGCTAGCTCCTGCCTTTCAGAAACAGCACCTTGCTTCACAGCCCCTGCCACTGCCTCCTCCTTCCCTTCTGCTGGCTGCAACCCCTGCACACCAGCAGTGCTGACCACATGTACACACTGCTCCCATCTGGATGTAGCTGCATCCCAACTCCCCGAAAACATTTCTCACAGCCTATGACTTTGTGTCATAGGAAAAGCCGAGCACTAGCCTCCTGCAGTGGTGCTTTCATGGAAGAGATGAGACCCACAAATGCCTAGGCCATCCCAGCCTTCCCATCCCCATCTGGCAGCCCTGTGTGGTCCCAGCTATCGTATGCTTGTTGTGGGATCCCAGTGCTTCCGCCGGGCTGGAGCTGTTTGCATTCACCTGTTGCCAACCTGGTCAGCACCTGGGGCTGGCATTTGGGCAGCCCTCTTCCAAGACATCAGCTCCCTCTGAAGATATGGAAAGGCTCTGCCCTGGCAGCTCATTGCAGTGAAAAATTGTGCTCACTCTTGAGGGCTGAGATATGGGTCTGTCTCCCCATAGGACGTGGAGGTAGGTGAGTGCTGGGGGTCATGCCTGGTGCAACAGTGCCAGGACCAGCTATGGGAGGAAACAAAGGGTCAGGGGACCTGCAAAGGGCCTGAGGATAAAGGGCTGAGGATCAGGGCATCCCTCCCACGATTGCCAGTGCCCAGGACTGCGTGCTGCCGGCTGCAAGGTCCCGTGTGGCTGCTCCCAGCTCAGAAGCCTCTGTGCCTTGCAGGACTCTGCAGAGGGTGCAGCCAAGCTCTAGCTCCATATGCCCCTAGTTCCCACCAACACCTCTGGCACCTGAGGCTGGGAGCAGCCACAGGGTAGTGCACATGTTTAGTTTCCACACTGGAAAGCCCAGGAAAAACGACAGCAGCAGTTTGGAAAAGGTGTAGGCAGTGCCCCTTGGCTCAGCTTGCCCTCACATCCTGTGTCACTGATGCCCTCACGTCCTGTGTCGCTGACATGAGGCATCAAAGCTGCTCTACACAGCCATGACATCCTATGTTCCCCCTCTGATGCCTTCAGCTCCCCCAGGACTCCCACCAGAGCTTGGGAATTCGGCCAGCCCTCCTTAACCAGCCCCAAGTCAAATCAATACTGTACAGTGGGCGTGGTGGGTTCTGTGGGAACTGAATTGAGCAGAGCCCTCTCAGCCCTCACTGCCACTTTCCTCTTTGCACTAAAGGTGTGTCCTCACAAGCCTGTCTCAGATAGTGCCAGGTTTGGGGACTGGATTTGTTACTAATGGGTTTTGGTTTGTTATTTTTTATAAACTAAGAACATCAATAAACTATGTTTTAATATGCTTTTCTGGTGTGTTGTCAGCCAGGTGCCATGGCTGTTGGCCTAGAGGGTGCTCTGGAGTGGAGGGGGCTTTCCTGCAGTGGAAACTTCTCTGAGATTTAGCAGAAGTGAAGCTGTAGCTGCAGTCTCTGCTGGCCTGGATCACTGGCTCACAGTCAGCCCAACATGTCCTGGTGCCTGGGGTTGTTCCTCCCTGGAGGCAGGACTTGGCACTTCTCCTTGCTGTCCAGCACAAGGTGTTGCTTTTCAGAAGCTCTGCTGTTCACTGTGGCTGTGTTCTGTCAGGGGGAAGTGCTGTGGAAAGTTGGGCAGGTTAACCCTGGCTCTGGTGGGGTTTGGAGGTTGATCAGAAGAGAACATGAGGTTTGGACAAAACACATGGATCTATGCTTCCTTCTTGCATGATCTTCCTCCCTGAGGGCTAGCATGTGTCTGCTCATTTCACATCTCATGGCAGCAAGAGGGCAGTGGCAAAACCTTTGGGCATCTGGGCATCCCAAGCTGATTCTCAGTGTATGCTCTGGGCCCTGGAGACAGGACTCAGCCAGTGACAAGGCTTATCCTCTGCTGCCAAGAGCTTCCTTGCTGGAGGAATATTTGGCCTTTCTGGCCAAATATTCGGAGGAGCCTCTCCCCTTCATCCCAGAAGCTGGCCGTGCAGTTCCCCCTTCTGGAGGATGTGTCTGTGAGCTCCAGGTGGCTGATGGAATCCTAGACTCCTTGGCTGGGATCATCCATGGGACACTCCTGAGGGCATCCAGGCAAGCAAGCCCCTGCAGACTGGAGAGATCAGTCTGGGCTTCACAGCAACAGGAAAGCGGCACAATTCAGAGCAGGTGCTGTGGTCTGGGGAGTATTGCAGAGGGAAATACCCATCCTCGCTCTCTGGAAAAAAAGGCAGACAGAGCTGGAGGCAGTCCACCAGTGTCCCAAAGCACCATCCATGAGATAGGGCCATGAAAGATGGCTTTTCTGAGAGAACAGCACTGATGTGGTGCACACTCTTCCCAAAGCAGGTACAGAGGCAGCCCCCAGCCACTGGCTGTGTCAGCTGGGACCTGGCCCAGCTCTCCTGTGTTGAGGTTTTTCCTGTTCCCATTAGAGATCTTGTTTTTTCCCCCGACTTCAGTTTCAAATTACCATGCTATCAGCCAAATGGAATTGCTTCTAATTACTTCTCTTCCCCTGGAATGCTTTAATTCAGAAATCCAGCAGAAATGGGTCCCTCTGATGACCTCAGCCAGGCCCTTCTTGCTGTGACTGCAGCTCATGCCCTATCTTACCGAGCACCACGTTTCCTGAGGGCTGTGGGGAAGTGATTGACAGGCACAAGAAGATTTTAAGCTTTCAGGAGCTTAAAATCCTGAGGTGTTATTCACAGAGGAGAGGAGACAGGACAACTTGTTCTGTGCCTTTCCCTACCTGCACTGAGGCTGGGGCTCCGATAGGTGCTTGCTTCATAGGTGTCACATGGAGAGTCCCTGTGAAGTCTTGGCATGAGATCCATGTTTCTCAGTCTCTTGTGTCCTCTCATCTTGTGGGGTGGGACATCACACTGGGACTTTCTCGAGGACAATGGGACAGGATGCTGAGCAGCCTGAGCATCTATTGTTTAATCACGAGGCTGACCACAAAACAGAGGCTCTCATTTCTCATGGAGTGGTTGAAGGTGCATTATCCAGAGATCATTGATTACCTCTGTCTGCCAGTCCCCATCTGTCAGGCATGGATACGACTGGGAAACAGCTGAGATGAAGCTATCATCCATTTCAAGTGGGCATGCCACCCAGCTGGGAATTTTCTCCTAACAAAAATCTGTATCTAACCTGTTTTCCATGCTCTGGAAAACAGAGGATGGGAAAAACCAGAATCTTACCAGATTTCATGTAACAGAATGAAAAATCCTGGATACAGGCTCATCACATTTGTTGTGATGCCATGAGGAGAAAGCACAGAACCCCCCACCCCAACTCAGAGTGCATCGTGAGCCAATATGCACCCAACTCAGAGGGCAGCTTGCTGATCCTGTCTGTGACCGGGAGCATGAATGATCCTGGGGGGCAGAGAGCTACAGGAGCAGTGCCAGGAAGTGGGAAAGTGAGCTGAGCTGCTGTTCCTGTAGGCTACAGGACCAGAAATCCCCTGACATGCATCTGAAGGATGGGAAGCATAAGAACTGTCTGTATGTCACAGACCCTGGGAAGAGCAGAGCTGAGCGGTAAGGACACACAGGGAAGGTTGTCCTGTGGACTTCCTGAAGGGGGCCTGGTGACCAAGCTAGGTGGTATATGACTCCATCAAGGTGCCCATGGCACCTTCTGAGTGCAGAGACTTGCCATGCCTCCCCAGGTGAGGGCACTACCAGACCAGCACATGAAGTAGGACCAATTTTGCTTTACAGTCCCCTGGGGTGACCTGAACGTCCCACTCACCTTGCTTGGGTCCCGATCCACTGAATTGCAGGAAAACTCCTGCCTGGAGGGAAACCACACAAGTCTGAGCCACCAAGTTCACTTCTCTGCAGCCAGTCATCTTTGCAGCCCTCTTCATGCACATCCTCCAAACACACCATACTCAGGCTCCAGCTTTTGGGACTCTTGTAGTCCCCACCCACATCCTGGTGGGCCTCCCGACCAAGCCGAGCTGCTAAGACCACTGAGAGGGAGATGCAGCAGGAGTCAGTGGCCTGGATGTTGCAGCTCAGACCTGTAAACCCACAAAGCCTTTTGGGCTGAAGGATGGGGTCTAGCACGACAGCTCTGATGCTGCTGCTCTGTGCTGCTTCAGGGACCTTACCTAGAGCTACAGACCCATCACAAAGGCAGCTTGCTCTGGGAGGCTGAGTGACAGGGCCTCAGTGAGGTCTCAGGTCTTTGCCACCTACACAGATGAGCCGGACAGTGCTTGAAGTGGCTGTGAGGATTTGGGGTGGCTCTAGGCTGTCCCAGAGATGTGACACAGCAGCTGCAGTGACAGGCAGGAGAGAGAGCAGACAGAGCAGGGTGGGCACAGGGTCAGAGCAGACCCTGCTCTTTGCAGCTCTGCCTCCCATGTTTTTCAAAGGCAAATGGGGATGGTTCTGGGTACTGGCAGCCTGCTTGATTTCCCCCCATCATTTCAGGGGCCACCACATCTCTCATGGTTGTCAGGCACAATGGTTCCCACTCAGTGACTGTGAAAGTCCCATTAGCCCCAAAGAGCAATTTTCCACTGTGCACCACTTTCATAGGCTGGCAGCTCTGCTCTCTGAGATTTAGTAATAAAAAATACACTCTTGCACAGTCCTAAACCCACTGTTTCTAATAAAGAGCTGTTTGCAGCGGCATCCCTCTTTGTTGCTTTGATCTGGCACCAGCAGAGTTGGAAAATACCACAGAGAGGAGGCAGAAACAGCTGCTAGATCGTGATGAGTCAGAGCTTTCACCAGTTCCTGCACCAGTACCTGCAGGCACAGCATTGTGCCATGGGCCTGAGGCCGGCACCAGACATGGCATCTGTCCTCTGAGATGATGGTGCTGGAGGGTGGGCTGGGCGCCTCAGGCCCAGTCACTGGCTCAGCCCTTTCCACACTGCGGAGGGAGCATGGCTGTATGCATGTGACTGAGGCCGCAGTGGTGATGGAGGAACTGGTCCGGTGTCCTGTACAGACCTGCCTGGTGCTGAGGTCTTGCCTGGGGCTGGGGACTTACCCCTGACCCGGGTCCATCCTCCAGCACAGTCCAGTCCTGTTCAGCACAGAACAACCTGCCAGGTAGACCAAAGTGGGATCTAATTCAGACACTCCACCCAGACCCTGTGCTGCACATGGTAGTGACAGGTCTCTCTTGGGATGTGCTGGGACCTCACCCCGCAGTGAATGTTGCACTTTGTGGCTCTGCAGAAACCTGTGTGCTGCTCACACATCTGAGGCAAAGCAGAAACCCCCTCTCGCATCCACTCAGAAACTCCAGCTACTGAACGAAATCTTGAAATGTCACAAGCCTTCTGTCTTTTTCAACTCCCCATGAACAACTCTTTCATATGAGTGGGAACATTCTAGCTGCTCAGCCACCCCTGGGCCAGGGCAAGACCCTACTGCCAGTGAGTGGCTGCCTGAATCACCCATGGGGACCCCAGCACCCTTGTCCTGCCAAAGACTCAGGAAAGAGCTGGTCCTCTTCTGACCTGCAGAGACCTGGCCAGCTGTGATCAGAGCACTGCTCGTGCCCCAGTGCAAGCCCAGCTCCCACAACTCAGCAGCTGTGGGAGCCACTCTGGTCCCATTGTACCGGTCCTATGTTCTGGCAAACCACCCAGGACTGGGCTGGAGCAGCACGATGGACACTCTGCTGGGCCTGGGATGTGGCTGCTGCCCAAAGCCTGTGGCACAAACAGCAGCTCTGACCAATGCTCCTGCTGAGAGGTGCCTTGCAGGGGCCTTGGGACCACGCAGTGACCTTCCAGAGTGGCATGGGGTTGGAGGCCCTGTGGGCTATGGGGATGAGGCAATTGATCAAACAGGGCTGTAGGCATGTAGGGCTTGACCATGACCTTGTGGCAGATCAGAGACTGCGAGGGAGAAAGGAGATGGCCACAGGACACCAACTTCATGGGTAGCAAAAAGCACATGGGTAATACATGTGTTCCTTAAACAGTTCTTGGGACTGTCTCTTTCCTTTTGTTGTTGTTGTTAATTCAGTTTAATTTCTTGAATACACCACATGTCCTCCTATCGTCTGTGCAGGATTGACCTGGGCCGGATGCCAGACACACCCTAAAGCTGCTCTATCACTCTACAAGGTCCCAATTCCTGTTAGCAAACCTGTTTCAGCTTGGGCTCCTCTCTCCATGGGGCCACAGGTCCTGCCATGATCTTCCCATGGAGTCATGGCCTCCTTTGGGCATCTGGTGGGGGGTCCTCCCTAAACTGCAGGTGGATCTCTGCTTCCTCATGAGCTACAGGGGTCAGCCTTGCAGTACAAGGCAGGGATGGAACACGGCTGGGGTGTCAGGAGTGACTCACAGGGTTGGAACACAGCCCTGCACAGCCCCAAAGGCTCCCCAAAACTGGCAGCACTGTATGTCCACCCCCTTCATCAGCTGCCTGGACACTAGACACCAGTTTCTCACCTGTTTCCAGATCCAGAGTAATTCTTGTGAGTCCAAGAGCCTGGATTTGTCACTGCATTTTGACTCCACCGATCCCAGCCTATGACACAGCACAAGGAGGTTTCCCCTCGCCTCTGTGACTTCAGGCACAGCTTCAAAACACATCCCAAGGGACAACTGCAGGGCAGGGCTTCTCAGCCATAAATCAGCCCAGTGATGGCAGCAGAAATAATAAATGTATCCCATGGTGCTAAAAAGCAGTCTTTTCCTGCAGGAGAGCAAGACAGAGATTGTGGATGCAATTTTCTGCTGGGAAAACCCCAAGTTTACCCAGTGCCTTTCCTGACTGTTGCACAGTGAAGGGCCATGCTGGGTTTGTAACACAGAAACAATTAATAGAGAAGCCAGTTTTCTGTAATAAATTAGTTATATTTAAAAAACAACTCCAGTATACAATCAAGAGATGTAAAAATGTAACAGATGTCACAGACGTAAAAACCCCAACATTTTTTTATTAAAGAGCTTTATAAATATATATGTATATATGAGTGTTACATTAGTATAGGTACTGTACCACACATGCACACACACAGACAGATAGATAAGAGTTTTGGAGCTTCAGCTTTGGTGCGTGCTCCTTATGCTGTGTCTCAAGAGCACCCAACTCCAGAGGGAAGCTCCGGATCCCGCCCATCCTTGGCGGGCGTGCCTGGAGTATGCCGCAGCCTGTCCGAGGGAGCCAGCCCCAGTCCCATCCCCAGCCCGGAACCAACATGTTGGGACAGCCAGGCGTCACGGCTGCGGAGCTCCGGGAGGCTCTGCTGGGAGCAGGAGGCTGCCGAGGTGCCAGAGGGGGCACGGGGCTCGTAGCCGGAGAAGGCGACTGCACGCAGAACGCTGCAGGGCGAGGGGGGCAGCGGGCAAGGCCTGGAGACGCACGGTTCTGCCTGGTCTGAGCAGTTTGGCTGCACGGCGCTGTCACGCAGCTCTGGCTCAGTCCCGCCGCCAAGCAGGGCTTGAGGAGCACTGAAGAGCTGCCTTCCCTCCTCCACATCGGCCGAGAGCTTCACGGAGCTGAGCCGGATCCAGTGCCCAGCCGTGCCAAGACTCTCCTGCAGGTACTCCCGACTGCAGCTTCTGCTTGGCACGGGCAGAGGAAGGTGGCTGCCTGCTCCCAGGACCGGGCGCTGGCATTTAGAATAAAGCTGGAAGTGCAGGGGGAGCCATATCTCAGGTATCTGACTGTCCCTGTCACCTGTGTAGCCGTTTCCAGTCAGTCCCACTAGTACCAGCTGCTCTGGCAAATCATCCCCATCACCTGCCTCCCCATGTTTCTCCAGCTGTGAGGGGACCTGAGAACCCAAGGTGTGCCCCAGCTGGCTGTGGGTGCAGGATGGGTCCCTTCCTTCAGGGCAGTCTGGGCCAAACCCATTGGCACAGTAGCCAGTCACATCCTGGACAAGGCCTTGGAGGAGCTGTGGGACCATGGCTGATGCCTGCCCAGCTGTGGATGGCCCGTGGGAGGGGAGCACAGTCTGCAGGAGCAGGGCCAGTGGGTCCTCCTCAAGCAGGAGGGGAGGCACCTGTATGGCCACACTCAGCTCGCTGTTCTGGAGGGCCTGCAAGGACACAAGCAGTGACATGGTCAGCCTCGGCCAGCCAAAGCCCTGCCAGACTCGGGATTACAAACTATGCTGAACACAAAGGGCTGCACTGCCTGAGACCCCATCCTCTGCTGTGACCCATGGCTGTCTGATGCCCTCCATCAGTACCTTCTTCTTGGGGGACAGTGGTTTAGACAGCAGGGGAGGCACCTGGGTACCAAAATGGGCTTGGTGGTGTGAGAGTTGGAGGAGAGGAGGTGCTGAGCTGCTGCAAACGCAGGGAACTCTGGCTTGCCTATGGCTACACCCAAGGTGGAGGCTGGAGGAAGATCATCACTCACCAGTGCTTTTGGGAGGCGCGTCGCCGGAGAAATGGCAAAGACGTGCAGCTGCATGAGGCAGAACCCGGCCACACTTAGTAGCAGCAGCAGGAAGGCGGCACTCAGCACAGCAGGAACCCATGGAAAGCCTGCCAGGAGGTCACAGGAGGCTGAGGGGTCACTCAAGCACCTCCCTCCCACCCCACCCTCTATCAGTGTTTCCCATCCATGTCAGGCTGGGATATTTCAGGAAGCAAGCCCAAGGCAGATGACAAGCAAGCATTGCCATGAGAGGTCTCCCCTGGGCAGCGCTGGGCCACAATGTCACCAATAGTTTTCCTAGTTTTCTGAGCGTTCATATTAAAATAGAAGTTTTCACTTCTCACGCTCTGTTCACGTAAACAAGAGATTGTATTTTGTAAACACTGTCATTGTTTTTGCATTCCTCTTGATGAGCGGAGAGTGTTGGTTGACAGTCTGTTTGACCAATGTGGTTGAGTGGTGGGAATTCCACCCTCAAATCCATGCTCACCTTTCTAGATGTATATAATGGGATGAAATAAACAAATCAGGGCTTTCTGCCCCTGCTCTGATTTCTCCAAAGTTCCAAGGGTCCGTGTGGTCATTTCAGTGTGGCCAACAGTGACACCACAACCCTGATCACAGTGGCTGGGGGTGAAGGACCCACACCTCCACACAAGTTTGTGCTGTGAGCAGGACCTGAGATGCAACTGTGCCAGCTGAGCTGGTGAGAGTCCTCCCACCTGCAGGGCCTGCCGGAGTCACCAGGCACTGCTCCACCTCCCGGCTCCGCTCCCTGGCAATGGCTGCAGCCACCGTCCGCACACAGTACTGTGTGCTGGGCTTCAGGTGCCCAAAGGTGCAAGGCACTTTCTCCCTGCTCTGTTTGCAAGGCACCTGAAAGCAGATGAGACAGGTGGCTGGAGGAGGGGTTTGTGCATGGCTCCACCGCTCTGTGCAGCCTCAACATCCCACTTGCCCCATGGTCCCTCCTCCTGGGCAGCTCCAACACTCAGTTCTTTGCCCCAGGATGTGTTCAGGTCCCACAGCATCTCCTGAAACACTTGTGGCATCACCTTTCATCTGAACAGAACCAGTCCAGTTCTTCTTACCCAGGGGACAGAAGGTCTCCTGCCTTGCTGAGGTGGGAGTCCCAGATTGGGGTTGCAGAGCACCTCACACCTGCAGCCACAGCCAGGTGTGGGCAGGGCTGCAGCACAGGCACCCCCCCACCGCTGCAACCTGAGATGGCTTTGCTGCACCAGGAAAGCTTATGCAAGCACCTCTGGGCCCTGCCCAGCTACCACACACCTGCTGGACAAGCACGTCCCCGTCGTACAGCTGCAGCCAATACCACAGCTTCAGCAGAACTCGGTCGACTGGCTTGTAGGAACCAGTTCTTCTCTGGTAGGGGGTGGGTGGTGTGATAATGTTTATGCTGAGGATTTGATCCTGGAGCAGCCAGGACAACCTGGGGGGGCCAACAACTGCTGTAGGGAAGGGGAAAAAATAGCAAATTAATGCCTTCAAAGGAAGGCAGACATCTTGTTTCTCTAGAAATTATATTTTTTTCTGTCTGACATTCTCCTCCTAGAGCACAGAAGCTCCTTGGGTCTTGCCTGATGGCACTTTATGCTCTGAAACCAGCCCTAGGAATAGCAGCCATCACATCTTCATGACAGCTAGCACTGCTTCTGCCTCCTCTTCACACTGACAGACCTGTGGCACCTGCTACCAGCTGCTGCTACCTTCATCCCTGTGCCATCCACCAGGGCCTGAAGACCCACTGTCAAGGCCAGCAATCACTTTTTAACTGAACGCATCCACTTTAATGCCAGCTGGATGCAGAGGGACTGAACAAGGGAACACAAACCACCAACACAGAACCCATTTAGCTGCTCACGCATTCAGTTTATTGCAAAAACCTCTGTGGTGGAGGTCAGAGGAAGGTTCTGAACATTTTCTAGCTCCAAGATACCACCAGGTTTTTTGGACAGAACAGCCAGTCTGTGACTGAGAAGAGGCACATTCCCACACCTGGCAAACACAATAGTCAGGGTGAATGGATGACCAGAGTCTGCCCCTGCCTGCACCAGCTTCATCTTGCTGGGGCAAGAACTTGGAGACCATTACTGGGGAGGAAGGTGTACCTTTCAAAAGCCAAGCCCGGAGGCATATCCTCTTTCCTGCCCTATCTTGCTGCATTCCCCAGAGACCCAAATTCTCACAGTGCCTTGCTGGCCTGGGGCTTGCTATCCATCACCTCACTGTGTCTCCTCTGTCCTTTTGCTCTTCACCCAGCTCTCCTCTAGCAGCTCTGCCTCATCCCTTTCCTCTGGTTAGGGCTCTTGACTCTTTTCCCTCCAATATCCTAATAAGCTTTCCCACTGTGTTGCATCAGATCACTCCAAGGACCCCTCTCCCCACTGGCCCCCAGGAAGAGCCCAGCTGGAGGAGCTCCCCAGTCCTTACTGTCTCTGTACAGCTGCAGCTCGCTGGAACTGGCCCACTCGGACTGCTCACCTCCGGCCACCACTCTCACCCGTGCCCAGTAGATATCATGAATCCTGTCAAAATACAGCTCACACACCCAGGAGCTTCTGCTGTTCCCCCCGCAGGCACCTGCCTTGGTCCAGTTCGAGGTTCTGCCCAGGGAGAAAGCAAAGGGATTGTTTCTTTTCAGCATCTTCTCAGCCCAGAGGGAGGGCTGCCCAGCCACTGCCATCCTGCCCAGTTGGAAAGTGTAGGAAAGCCCAAGTATCAGCCAACAGCGTCCCAGGATGTGTGAGGAGCGCAAGTTGACTTCCTCCTGGGGACAGATGGCATCTGGCACTGCGCCCTGACCTGTGCTTTCCACAAGGAGAAAACACATAGCCATGGCAGGGAGAACCCACCAAAGAGTTGAGGCTGTTGAGGCTCTGTGGTTTGAGGGAAACTGAGTGAGTAGTGACAGCTTGAGCCTCAGAGAAAGGTGACTTTGGGTGGGGGGTCTTATCAACAGGAGAAGACGTTAGAGCCTTCCTCTCAGTAGTGCCTGGAAGAAGGACAAGAGGCAGTGGCACAGGTTGAAATACAGAAAATCCCATTAAGCATTATGGAAAATACTCAAATCCAAAACCCCAGTCCAAAAGGAACCTCTTAGTTTGTTAGCGGGAGAGTGATGAGGAAAGGGACCAAGGTGTCCTGGAACACTGTCCTCAAGTTGTTCAAAATCCACCAGGACAAAGTCCTGAGCTGACCTTGCATGTGCAGGGTTGGGACAAGCCAATCCCTGCCAGTTCCACTGCTCTGTTACTCTGTGGCATTTACTGCCAGACAACAGTCCTCTGGCTGCCAGGGGTCCCCAATAGCCTCTGCCAGGGTATAAGAGGACCAGACCCCTTCACGTGTTCCTTCCCACCTACCTGTTCCTCCACTCCACCTCATAGGTGGCATAGCTGGGTGAGCTGGGGTCCGGCTCCCAGCGCAGGCAGACGTGGAAGTTCTGTGCCTCCAGCCTCACGTTCTGTGGCCTCAGTAGCATCCCTGGGTAGGGAGCAGAGGGTTATGATCCTGCTCTTGTGGCCCAGTGCACAGGTTCCCCAGCTTCAGCCTGCATGGGCAAACACTGACTTCAAAGCAGGTGCTCAGCACTTCCACCCCCCCAGTCTGTCACACCCGGAGAACACCCTCTCTACGCTTCTGCCAAAGCAGACACAGCAGACAAAACGGGAACACCAACACCCTGACACAGCTTCTGTTGACCCTGGAGTTTTCTTTCTCATCACACCTGGACAACCACTTGGGCTCCTCCTCTTCACAGGTACCTTCAGTAGGTCTGAGAGGTGTGCCTCCTCCTGCCCTGCAGCCAGGACCTCCCCCTCCACCCCAGACTGTGGTGACAGCTTCAGCACTGGCTTACCCTGGAGCAGGGAGAAGCTGGCCAGGGACAGCAGCAGGAGCAGGACAGGGCTCATCCTACCACAGCCCATCCATCTGCCTCCACACTATGCTGCTGTGCCAGGGGCCATGGAAAGGGATGGGTGTGCTGGAGGTGTTCCACTATCTGCAGACATGACAGGCTGCTGGGACCTGGGATTAAAAACAAGGTATTATTCCCAGAAGCTTCAGCCAGTGACACTGCCCCAGGCAGTCCACATGCCTATTGTGGCACAGAGGTTCACAACAGGTGTCCACTGTGAAGAGGCAGGGGACCTTCTGCTGCACCCTGCAAACCTCAGGGCTGTGGTAAGTGGACTCACAGCGACCGTGAGCGGCTGCCACACTGCTATGGCACTGTGCACGTGCTGCAGCCACCTTCTGTTGCACCCACCTCTGGCACTCCGTGGTGAGAAGCCACGCTGCCTTCGTCACCAGGATGTGGGTCTGAGAAAGCTCCTCACCTGATGCTCACACCACTGGGGAGGTGACTCAGCGCAGCCCTGGGCATGACTCACAGTGGCACAACCTGTGCCACCACTGCCAGGACACCCCCAGCTATCCCACAGCCTCCCTGGTATGGGGAGAGTACCACATGTGACAGCACCCAAAAGGCAAAATGGGGCACAATGAGGGACCCTCTTGGGCTGTAAGCAGAGACCTCAGACTGTGAATCACAGCAGAAGCTGTGTCCCACTGGGCACCTGTGTCTGACACCTGGCCAGTCCCTCCTTACCTTGACCTTGCCCCACCATTCAGCCACCAGGAATCTTTCCCTGCTCTTGCTGGTCATGGAAGTAACCTTCTCCCAGAGCAGACGTGCAATGGCTTTGAGGCCAACATCAACCTTTTGGTTGTGGGGACACATTCCCCCATGAAGGTGGGGAGCCCAGGGCCATCTCCAAAGGCAGAGGGGTGGGAGCAGCCCTGACCAGACAGGACACGTGGGGCTGCCACTGCCACTGTTTCTTGGTCTTCCCATTTCACACTGACCCTGCACTGTTAAAAGCACAACCACCTCGGCACGTGGGTACAAAACATTTCCCCTATATTTGCTTTGTCCCTTGCATCATTAAGAGCTTGAAACAATGAGGAACAGTCTACAAGCAGGAACATGCAGCTGCAAACTGTGGGCGAGAGCTGAGGTGAGACCAATGAAACACCAGAGCCAAAGCACAGGCAGTCAGTCTAGGGATTCCCCCCACCCAGAGACCAGCAAGAGCCCTCCTAGATTTGCAACAGAGCCCATCGAAGGAGGCAGCATTTCTGCCTGGAGGGAGAAAGAGCCTCCAGGATTGTTCCGGGAGCTTGTGGAGGCACAGAGTTGGCGAACTGATGGAGAGCCTAGGACTGGCTTCCTGGAGGCAGGGTCAGGGCTGCTCCCACTGCAAAAGGCAGCACAGTAGGGGCAATGCTTCCCTGAAGCAGTGAGGGTGACTGCAGGCCAGTCCCTGCTAGCCCCCCTCTGAACCTCAGCACATTCATTTCCCTTCTGCCATGGCCAGAGGAAAAAAAATCTCAGTAACTCTCCCGTGTTGTGGCAATATCTGAGATTGTGGAGATTAACCCCCTCTGCTCTGCACATCCCCTCCTTTGTTTGCATCCCCATCACACCACCCTGAAGCACCAGCACTCCCCCCTACCTTTGTCCAGCATTTCCTCTCTGCCCCTCTGCCATACCAGGAACCCACCTCACCCACCACACGGTTAAACGCAACACCCTCAGCTCAGAAACCTCACGGTTGGCTCGAGTGCTCACAAGAAGAGTTATCACGGTCTGCTCAGCTGCCACGCTTCCTCCAGATGGGGGGCAGTCCGTGTTGCCTGTGCCACCACGCTGGGAGACGTGATTTGACTTGGGTGGTTTGTACCTCCTTTGCTGAGCCAGGGTTTGTTTTTTTTCCTTCCTTGCTTCCTCGTTAGCAACGTCCCAGCTGGGGGCGGGCGCTCAGCAGTGCCCTCTGCGCACCAGAGATGAGACACAGCTCATCCCAGCGCGCCATCCCAGCATCCTGCACTACCCCCGCAGGGACCACCAGTGGCGTGGGGACAGGGAGGAGCATAGGACTCAGGCCGGGGTGACACATGCCAGGGCAGCCACAGACCAGGACATCCCAGCAAAACCAGCAACAGGTTTTATCCTTGCTAAGCCTAGTGCTGCAGGCTGGGCACAGAGGGCTGGGGCCCCTCATTTTGCCCTAGAGACCACAAGGGACCTGCACGTGGCTCTAAAGAGCTCCAGGACTCTGGCAGCCCACTGGGACAAAACACAGCTGGACTTGTGCTTCCCAAGAACTGTGCAACCATTACAAGCCTAACAGAGCCATGGACAGCAGCATGTGGGGCTCATAAGTGTCCTTCAGCTCTGCCCAGAGCCCAGCAGCCACTGTCAGCCTGGGCATTCCAAAACAAGAGCCTCGGAGTGGCCAAGTGCCACCCGGGAGGCCAATGCCACCATCTCCACTGCTGTCCCTGCACCACTCCAATGGCCAGCAGTGCTGGGTAGCCAACACATCCCTGGTAGAGATGGTGCTGGGGCCTGGCAGGAGCTGGGAGGGAGACAGCCACAAGGAAAAGGACACACAGCCACAGTAGACTGGACAGGCTCTTTAATACCTCCCTCAATGAGAACACTTTGTGCTTGCTGCCTGCTCAGATGAACCACGCACATTGCTACCCACATCCATTCCTGGGGCAGAGGCCAAACAGCTCAGCAGGACAGGTAGCAGGGGACACCAGTCAGGCAGGAGGATCCCCTCAGAGAAAAGGGGAAGACAAGCAGGAGATGGTTTAGCCAGTGGTGAAATGCTCTCAGCTGTGCCTGACAGCTGCACACACCACAGAGCCCAGCACTCACCACCCCACAAAGCACTGTTGGTGTGGCAGTGCTGTGTCTCCTCTAGACCCCTCAAACCCTCTCCCGTTTTGGTCAGAGGGTGGGGAGAAACCTGCAGGAGCTTGGAAGGATTGTGGGGGCTGGCAAACCTGAGTGCAGCAGGCACACTCCAGCCCTGTGGGTAGAGTCAGGCCAAGGAGGACCCTCATGGGCCTAAGAGTGCCCCCAGCAGTCTGGAAGCACGTCCTCTGCCCAGCTCTCACTCAGTGCTTTGAAAGCAGAAGGGTTACAGAGCTGGCCAACTCCACAATCTGGAAAAGGTGGGTGGATGCCCACTGCAGGCAGGATGCAGGCAGGACATCCTCAGACTGTGGCACTGGGGCTCCTGAGGGGTTTGGGAAAGGCAGGTCTCTCCCTGACAGAGGGTGCCACAGGGATGAGGACTCCAGTGGCAATGGCCCAGCTGTTCCTGAGCTGGAGGCACCACCAGCCACTCCCAGCAGGACACAGGGGGATGCATAGGGAGTGCCATGATGGGATGAAGCATCACCACTTGCCACTGCCTCTGTCCCTGCATCCCAAGGTTAAACTTTCCCTGGTAAAACCCATCCTCCAAAGGCTTTCTCCAGGTATCGGGCCACTGCCAGCGTCAAGTGGTCATTGTAGGCAGCTGCCACCAGCTGGATGCCCAGTGGCAGACCCTCGCTGCCCAGCCCCAGCGGGCACTGTGTCACCGGCAGGCCCAGCACATTGAAGATGGCTGCAAGAGAGAAAGGTGGATGGATCAGAGTGAGCACAACAACTGGAATACATCACTGCATGGCTCTCCCACCCTGGGCAGGCAGCTCTGCCACACACAGCACCAGGATACTGGGAGCTGGTGCTTCATGCAGCAGTCCAGAGACACGGTGACAAGGGACATCACTGGCTAGAGATTCCCAGTGCCCACATCATGTGTATAAACAGCACCCATGAGGGATGGCACATACTGTGGCATGCCAAATTTGGGACATTCCTGCCCCAGGCACCAGCCCTCCAAAGCCAGACAGCACTGACACTGGCACCGAAGTGTTCAGACCCCATGGTAACCACAAAAGGAGCCCCAGGCTCTACCCCAAGAAATGATGGGTCTCAGGTTCCTGCTAAACTGTTACAGCAGCAGCTGTAACCCCTCTGGAGCATGGAGGCCCTCAATATCACACACAAAGTCAGACCTGCCCTGCTGTGGACAGGTCTGCTTCAGCAGAAGGTACAAGATGCCACACAGTATGAAGCACAACAACCTTTGCCCCACTCTCTGGATCAGCAAGACGCCTCTCTTAGGTGCACAGCCCACTGTTAGCAATGCAAACATTCTGAGTACAACACCCCAGCTGCCAGCCCACACTGCTGTCACAGGGAGCCCTACCTGCAACCCCACAGAAGTCAGGGCTCCTCACCTGTGTAGGCAAAATTGAAGGGCATGCAGATGGGGGAGTTGTGCTTGGGGGCGATAGTGGGGTGTGAGGGGTAGAGGAGCACCCCATCCGGCCCCAGCAGTGCCTCCATCTCCTCCTGTAGGCTCTTCCCCATGCTCACCAGCTTGGCCTTCCCACTGAGGTTAAGGTTCACCAGCTTCTCTGTCAGTCCCAGGGCTGCAGCAAAAGGTAGAAATAGGGACAACAGCAACTGAGAGGACTGTGGGCTGTGTGGGGCAGAAACACATTGCCCAGCCACATACAACATCCCCTGCTTCTGGGGTGCCAAGTATCCCTTCCTACCAGTAGCCACAGCAGACTGCCCCTAGCACAGCTTTGTGGGCAGCATCCCCCCAGCTCTGCCAAGGGAAAAGCATTCAGCCTGCCCCTTCCTTCCAGCTTTTCCAGTCACTGGGAGTGAGCAAAGCTGGCAGAATGACCCCAGCACTTATTAGACAGCAGTATGACTGCACTAATTAGGGTTCTCTAGTACCTGCTGCTATGACACAAGGTCAGTGCAGACCCTGACTGTTCCCTGTGAGCCCCTAGCAGCTCTGGCAGGGCTCACAGCAGGAGTGAACCCTGCCCCCAGCTCCATCCTCCTCAATTCTTCCCCTGAGATACCCACTCCCATTTATCAAAGATCCACTCTCTTAAGCTTGCATGCGACTCAAAGACTTGAAGTGTCATTACAAAATTAGGCTGAAGCTTCTCAGGGCAAACCCTGAGTTCCTTCACTGGGCATTGGAAGAGTAGTACCTGCATTGAACAACTTGCCCACCCCACCACTGCCTCTGCACTTCCCGGCGCCCCTGCCAGCATTACCAATAGCTGGGAGAGTGTGAGAAGACATCCCCACGAGCCATTTCATCAGCTCCCACAGCGGCCACACTGGCTTCCCATGATCTCCCAGCAGGTCCGTGAATCGTTGTGCCTCCTGTAACACACCCACACGCCCCATCAGCACAGCCAACATGCAGCATGGAGGCACAGGCTGGCAAGGGACAGTGAAATTCCAGTTGTCCCATCGTCTCAATGTGAGGCGTTCCTGCTTTCACAGAGGAGGTGCCCATCAGGACTGCTCCACAACTCTGACCCAGGACAGCAGCAGGGGTGTCTTTCCCTGCCCGAGACAGCAAGAAGGGACAGTCCCCCAAAGCAGCACCCAACTGACATGATGCAAGGGATAAAGTCCAAGAGGCATTTCCTCCTGTGATATGAACATGAGACCTGGAAGAAGGAGGCAGATGAGCCCAACAAGCCTGCCTTAGTGTGGTGGGGCTGGATTGTTTCATTACTGCCTCTGTGCCAGGAATGCACAAGTTATGACACTCCTAGAGGTTTATTTTATTACAAAATACCTTCCTGCATGCACAGAGCATAGCACAGCAGCTGCAGTTCCAGGGAAAAATAACACAAGCAGGCCTTCTGCTAGAAAGCTGCTAGTCCTCTGCCTGTCCTGGCATCCCAAAAGGCGTTAATCCCAGCCTACAAGTCAGAAGACACAGCATGGGGCAAAGAGCAAGGTAGGATGCCCCCTGGTTGGCTGATTTACCAACTTGCATGGAAAAGGTCAAGGTGGCAAAACAACCTCCCCCTCCCTATTACCACGTTGCTCCTCTGCTGAGAGCCATGGCCTCAACCCACAGCACAGCAAGGAGAAGGGGCTATGCAACTTTAGGAAGAGAAGAATGGAGGATTGAGGGAGCAAATGGACCAGGGAAAGCCCCCAGGTAGGTTTGGGAAGCCTCTCCTCAGCTGGCCCCGAACAGCTGATGCCTCCAAAGTTGTGCCTTTGCCAACTCACTCCGACACACCTGCCCCTCACTGTCCTTGGATGACATCATGGCTGACCAGATCTGGAAAGAATACTTCATCTTGTGGATTGCCACACGCTGAACCTGGACCCCAAGGTCACTTTCAAGGTACTCCACCACCTGAAAGGAAGAGCAAGGACCGGTTTGTTTCCACAAAAATGTGATGCACTGCCATCAGCCCATGGAAACTACAGAGAAGAGCATAAGGGAACCTACTCACAAGATCTTCCCCTTGTGTCCTGTTTAGCCCTGAAGAAGAAAAAGTTCTTTCCACTTTTTAATCCCTAAAAGCACAGGACTGGGATGCAAGGCTGCCTCCCTAGCCCTTCATCCCGCCAGCCCCTGCAGGAGCCACACATAAAGTAGTTCTTTCCCCTCCCCAGGGCTCCTTTGACTGTCTACGCAGCTTTTATCTTCAGGCTCACCCCAGTGAGTACCATCCTCTACTGCTTCCTACCTTTTTTTGGGCCTGCAAGATCTCCTTGTCCACAGGTGATACAAAAATGGACCCGCCGTCGTGATCCATGCAGTGGAATTTGATTTTCTCCAGTGACACTTTCTCATTCAGTTTCAGCCTGGGAAAGGAATGCTTTGTCACAAATCCATCAGCTCCTCTGTAGCTACTAGAGGTTCTCATACACTTGTTATGTATCCTCAGGAGACCCTGCTCTGTTCCCCAGAGTGGCAAGGTGAGACCCTGAAGACACACGGACACACTGCCCACAACATGTTCAGCTGCTCACCTGCCCCCTCAGTCCCAGCAAGTTTTTGTTGGGAAAGTTCTCATCTCTCCACAAGCACCTTGTGATAACAAACACTGGCTGCAGGCAAGGCTGTGATTGCACAAGAACCAGGGTAAAAACGAAGTGGTGATGGAGAGCAACTGTGTGCAGGCTGTGGCAAAAAGGAGGGCTGCCCCATGTGCCCAATCTCTGCTCCGCTCCTCACGGGCACACAGCATGGTTGCACTTGGTTGCATGGAGCAGGAACTGAAGGAACTGAACTGGCCGTAGTGTGGGATGGAAAACTCCTCATTCAACAACAGGAAAAAAAGCCCTCTAATACTCAGGAGCAAGGCTATCCCTGGGAAGGGAGGGGTGTGTGGGACAGAGCTGGGAAGCAGCTCACTGGTGAAGGGAGATCTATCAGTCTGCCCATGGCTGCCAGTTCCTAGGAGCATGTGGGTGGTGAGAAGGGCAGTCCCAGCAGCCAAGATCCTGCTGAAGCTAGCAGCAGAGGAAGGAAATCAGCAACAGGGGTGCAGACCTGTCTCGTACAAAGACCTAATACATTGTGAGGACCAGAGAGCTGCCAACTCCAGCTCGGCAGCTGGGAGCAGTGGGAACAACTCACTTGCTGACCCCGGGACCGGCCATGACTCTCAACACAGGCTCCAGGTCCTCTGCGTAGCGGCACATGGGCCCCGTGCACAGGTAGCTGGTCCGCACCCCGTGAGCATTTGGGAACTGGCCATCGTTGGGCACCACCCCTGAGAGCAGAGATGTCACATACTACCCCGAGTATCACCTCCAGATGGGGTCAGCCCTGCTGGAGGTCTTTGGATGCAAGGAGATTGCACATCCCACAAGTGCTGATGGCAAGGTACATGGGGTGGGGAAGGGAGGAAAAGCACCCAGTCATACTGGGACACTGGAAGCCAGAGAAACATCCCAGCAGATCCCAACCTTGTGAAAATATCCTATGCTGAGGATGCAATACTTGGGTAACCCCCGCCTGTCTCCCACATGCCTGGCATTCTGCCACCAAAAGCTTCCCAAATGTCAACCCCAGCTGTGCTCCCTTGACAGGCTTCTCCCACGCAAGGGGTTACCTGACTCCTTACAGCAATCCCACCAGTGACCAGAACAGGGGTGTCCTAAAGGGTTGATCCCACAGCCCCCATTCCACATCATGGCATTTCTGCTAGCAGGGAAGAGGAGGAGACCCCAGCACCCACCTTACCTGTTGTGGGTTTATGGCCAAAGACTCCATTGAAGAAGGCGGGCATCCGGATGCTTCCACCGATGTCAGAGCCCACACCTATGACTGAGCAGGCAGCTGCCAGGACACTGCCCTCCCCACCTGCACGGGAAAAAACATGGCAAAACCCCACAGATTTATGGTGCAAATCATGCAGCAAAGCAGAAGCATCTCACAGTGAGGATGGGGGCCTAAAAAGCAAGAGGGGTAGCGGGCACCTTGGCTTTAGTGATGGCTGGAGGACAGCTGGGGAATGTGGGCCAAAGGGATTTTCCTGTCAAAGTACAACAGAGCAAACTGAAGCAATGCCTGACAAAACACCCAGAAGAGGAAAAGTAGCTGGACCTCCCAATAGCCCACAGCAGTACCCAGGAAAGAGGCCTATAAGCTCTGCAAGAGCCCAGGGACATGTTAATAGCTGCGTGAGGACTTGGAACTGCTCCCTTGCTGCATTTTAAACCTGCCACTCGTGCAGGACTGTGCTGAAATGCCAGGGTTCACCTGAGCTGCCGCCCACAATCCTCTGCAGGTCGTAGGGGTTGTTGGTCCGCCCGTAGACCCTGTTGCTGGACTCGTACCACATGCAGAGCTCGCTGCAGTTGGTGACACCCAGCGGGATGGCACCTGCCTGCTTCAGCCGCGACACCACTGTGGCATCTGAGGTGGCGATCACGTTGCAGCGGTTGACCAAGCCAGAGGTGTTGGGCATCCCTGTGGTGCCAAGGTCAACAGGAGGGAGGCATCAGGGACGTTGCCCTGAGACAACTCGGGGCTGCAGGAAGCAGGTTCCCAGTGAGGGCTGCTCCTCTGAGGCACCACAAGCTCTGCAGCACCTGCGTGCTACAAATGAATACAAATGCAGAAGTCCGGGCAGAGCTTGGTGCAAATTAGGGAAAGGGAGACTACTTCTCTCCAACTACCTGCCACAGCCACCCACCACTCTGGGGAGCACATTAGGACCTGGAGAGGCACAAAGATAAACCCACCATAGAGAGAAAAGGCCTCCTTAACGGTGACGGGAACCCCCAACAAGGGGAACTTCTCCTCCAAGCAGTCATCACTAGGACCCTCTGAGAGCAGCTTATCGACCTGCCGGGCTTCCTGCAAGGCCTCCTCAAACCTGCAACAAAGCACCCGGCGATATTCTGGCGCTGAATCAGAGAGGAATGGGGTCCCCGCAGGGTGGGCAGGCCCCAAGTGCGGCAGGAGCTTGTGAGGGGAAGTGAGAGTGCCTGGTCTTTGCCAGAGCTGGGAGCGGCATCCCGGCCAAGCCGCCGCCAGGGACTCAGCACGGTGCTGCTGCGGTGGCGGCGCGGAGATCCCCGCACCCCTGGTGTGGAGCAGCGGCCGGGCCTGGGGCCCGAAGGGACGCAGGTGGGGAAGCCACTTTCTCCTCGAGGGTGCCCTCTGCCCCCAGCTCACCTGTCCTTAACCACGGCATTGATGAGGGGATTCACCTCTTTGATCCTCTCCACGTACGCCTCCACTACCTCGATGCACGTCACCTGCCCACGGGGCACAGCGGGACCCGCCGTCAGGCACGGGCACTGGGAGGCCCGAGGCCCGCTGCCCCCCTGCCCCTCCCCGGGGCGCGGGTGGTACCTGCCGCGCCCGGAGCAGCTCCGCGAGGCGCCGCGCGGACAGCAGCAGCAGCGCGTGCCGTGGCGGCGGGACGGCGCGCGGAGCGGCGCGCGCGGGGCCGGCGCGCGGCGGCGGCGGCAGCAGCGCGAGCAGCGCGAGGCAGGCGCGCGACAGCAGCCGCAGCAGCAGCGCGAGACAGCGCTCCGCGCGCGACAGCGCCATGGCAGCACTGCGCGCCGCGCCCCGCCTTGCGCGGAAGTGACGTCTGCGCGTCGCACCGCCCTCGTTGCCGTGGCGACCGCCCCGCCGCGGCCCTGTGCCGGTGCTCGTCCCGCCGCGGCCCTGTGCCGGTGCTCGTCCCGCCGCGGCCCTGTGCCGGTGCTCGTCCCGCCGCGGCCCTGTGCCGGTGCTCGTCCCGCCGCGGCCTGCCCGGGGCCCGCCTCGGCCTGAACCTCCCCGGGAACGCAGCGCTGTCCGGGGGGGCGGGCCGAAGGGCGGCCTCGCCCACCTTCTGTCTCGCATCGTGACGCTCAGGCCCGCTCTGCCGGCCCCGGGTCGGCCCGCTCCTCTGCTCCGGGACAGATGCAACGGGTTTGGGGCGCACACGGCAGGCGAGCTGTGCTGGCGCGAGGTGACAGCGGCGCTCCCGATGTGCGGCGTGTGCTGGTTAGCGAAACGCGCCCCGGGCAGGGCCTGCACTGACAGCCTCACCTGGACAGGGGTGGTGGCAGCCTGAGGCGCCGGGCTGTGCCCAGCGGCCGCAATGCCTCTGAGCTGCCCGCGGGAACGCTTCGTGCTGGACTGGGACGGAGACGCTTCTCTTTCCTGCACAGGTTGTCCGTCCTCATCTAAAAACCTGTTCTCTGGGTCAGACTGTGCACACGAACGCTCTGTTAGGTGTTGTGTAACTATGGGACATTAAGAACGATCAGTTTGAGGTTGACGTCAAATTATAATGTTCTTTTGTATTATGAACACCGAGCCTCATTCTTGGGCTTTTCCCTTATAAAATACAGCTATTACCACACTTATTTTTAAACATGCTCTGAGGTGTTCAGGTGCTTGATTATGGAAACGGGAAGAGCACTGTATAATCCTCAACCCTCAGGGCAGAAGATTTGGTAATGCTGGGGGAAAAAAATCATGTCTTTTAAAGCAAGAATTTAAGCAACATGTGATCGGACCTTACTGCATTTCTTCCCTTCCACATAGTTGGCAATTGAATTATCAGCTCAAAGCAAGGCTACAAAGGGATACATTTCTTGTGAAAATCTTTTATGACTGCAGAGTCAACATGTCAGCATTTATAGAACAATCTGCAGCACACACGCCCTAGAAGGCCATCAGCTGACCTCTGTCCCTAAAACCTAAGCTGACATTGAAGTAATCTTGATAGTAGTTCTTTTTCACAATCTTATCAAAGATTTTTTTCTCCCTGCCTGATGCAGGGATGGGAGAGGGAGAGGGAGAGGGAGAGGGAGAGGGAGAGGGAGAGGGAGAGGGAGAGGGAGAGGGAGAGGGAGAGGGAGAGGGAGAGAGAGAGGGAGAGGGAGAGGGAGAGGGAGAGGGAGAGGGAGAGGGAGGGGGAGAGGGAGAGGGAGAGGGAGAGGGAGAGGAGAGGAGAGGGAGAGGGAGAGGGAGAGGGAGAGGGAGAGGGAGAGGGAGAGGGAGAGGGAGAGGGAGAGGAGAGAGCTGATAAGGGGTCCCTCAGAGTTCAGGAGTAAGTCAGGTGTTCTCTGTCTTCCAGAGCTAAAATAGTAAAACTCCTCTGAACTACCTTCCTAAATGTAATCTCAGCAGCGCTTTTGTCAGTTTTTTCCTCAATCTCTTGGTGGATTTGCTGGTTTCCCCCCTTCAAATCCTGCCCAAATGTTGGCAGAAAGGGGTACAAACCAAAATAATTCCATCCTGGGTCTCTGCTTCTATTGCTTCTCTGCAGACACCTTCCCTAAGCTCTGGCATTTTGTTTGCCATGGAAAGTGTCTTCCTTAATCTGTAACATTTCAAGAATAGAGCTTTGAAATTCACAGTGGATCAGCTGCTGTGTTGCACTCTGTGAGCTCCCCTTGTCCCTGCTCTTCCTGTTGCACACCAGCGCTGTCCCAGATAGCAGCTCAGGCTGCTCCTCCATTAGGTCAAGCTGAGGAGCTTCCTGGGAGCTGAGCAAAAGGAATGGTCACCAGAGCTCACGGTAGCCCAGTGGAGCTTTGTTTCCATGAAAAATGGAAAAAGTGGGATACAAGGTGCTCTAGAAATAAAGCAGTAAGGTCTGGAAACCTAAGGTTGAAGTGATTTGGACTGTTTTTCAGTTACCATAACCAGCCAACCAAGCAAACACCAGCCTGGATGCACACTAAGAAGCCAGTTAATTCCAGTCTGATTGCCCAGAGCATGAGGGCTCAACATACAGAGTGAAGCTCACCCATTCAGACCTGTCCCACCAAGGGACACCAGCTGCTTCGAAGAAAACCACATTTCCGGGTCTTGCACTCCGGGGGTTTATGCTTGTCATTATCCTCAGTCATTTCATTACTACCAAAGGCTTCAAAAAACAGAAGAGGTTATCAAGGACACATGGAAAGCTGGAGTGGTTCTGCCAGCTGTGCGGATGTGTGTTGTAACCACTAATTGCCTGGGAAGCCATGGAACAGGCTTGGCGGCCAAGTGCGAGGCTGGCGGGAAGAAGAGGCGTGCACTGATTGGCAATACCACAACCTGGCTGCCTTCACAGTGTTATCCAAATCTAGATCTTCTAGATCTAGTCCCCAGTGCACAAAGAATACCTATTTGGAAATCAAAAGAAATTAAAAGAAGAAAAATAACTTGATAGCACAATTCTTTGTGAAAGGAGTCCTTTAAATTTTATCCTTAAAATAATGCTTCCAAAGAAACCTGGGGGTTTGTGCAGCCCAGTGCTGGGGCAGGAAGGGATGTAAGGTTCAGGTGTAAACACAGCAACTCACATGCTTAATTCCTAGCTGATCCCAGAAAAAAACCCCTGGATTTGATAGCAGTTCCTCCAAGCCTGCCCTTAGCCAGATTCACCACAGAGGGATTCTGTGCTCCATGACAGCTCCATCAGCTGTCTTCTTGCATGTTGGCCCGGGTTCCATCAGCAGATGTTGGGTGCCCGTGCTCTTTACTCGGGGCTTGCAGAGAAGGAGCTTTGAGCTCCCCTTGCTCTCGCTGAGCAGGGCGCCTGGTGGGGCGCAGGAGATCCCCAGCCCAAACACCTCATTCTCGGAAGGGCAGGAGGGCGCAGAGGGGATACCATCCCGCCTATGTGAGAACACAGCGGCTGGCACTACCGAGGTCTTGGGCTCTCTTGATACAACACCGCCAACGAGGTCGCCACCCACAGACCCACGCGCAGAGAGCACCTCGCCCTCGGTTCTGGCACGGGTGGGACTGGGCCGAACCAAGCCTTGCACCGCACAGCTGTCAGACATAGCGCCCTGGAAGCAGCCAGAGCTGCCTGCAGCCGGGGAACAGCCTCCCTTCAGAGCAGGGTGCTGGGAAGGCGAACACGGGTGTCATGGGGCTTCCTTAAGCTGCCGCCGCAGCGACGGTGCTGAGCCCCCCGGCATCGGGACTGTGCCACGGGAGGTCGCTCTGCCACCGCCGATCGGTGGCCCTGGCCCTGCCCCGCGGGGCCGCAGCTGTTCCCTCTACACAGAGCCAGGGTACACTGTGTTCACTCCGAGTCCTTGATTAAACAAAGTGTTTATGCATGCCTCTGCTCCAGCAAACATCTTGGCGGCTGCACGAAGCCTGTTCGCTGCTGCTGCTCCAGCTGCACTGGAATTGGGGCAGGGTCTGTGCAATGCTTCAGGAACCCGCTGGCCTTCCTGGGATGGTCCCCACTCTAGGAACACCCCATCTGCCCACGATCCCTGCACCCCCAGTTGCACTGGAGGGACATAGTCTGCTGGGGAAGGCTGCGCCCTGCAGCTCCTTGGTGCCAAGCGGAGCTGCTGCCCATTTGGAAAGGCTGGGAGGGGGTATGCTTTGCTTCTTTACCCTGAGGGAATGACACCTACCTGACAAACCCACCACCCATTTGCCACTTAAGCAGGGCTTTGATGTGCATCTTGAGATTTCAAGAGCAGCTAAGACATTTCCTGGGCTCCACAGTACCTCAGCAGAGCAGAATCCTCTGACACTGTGCCTTCTTGACATCCAGCTGCTGCACCCACTGATAATGGCCGTGGACAGCACCATGGAGTTGGGTGGGCATAGCCAGCCCTGGCCAGGGCAACTGCAGGACTCGGACTGGCTCCCAGGGCCTGATTGCAACTCCATGTGTCCTGTCTGTCCAGCCAATGTCATTCAGGAAGTGCCTGCTTTCTCCCCTGCCTGAGGGGATTGTGTCAGTTGTACACATCTGGAGTTAACAGGCTGGCCCTGCTGTGTCATCTCTCAGGCATCATGCAGCCACTGATCTATGCCTGGAGGGCAGCCCTCAGCTACATGTGCTGTCACCACAATTATTCTGTTGCTCCAGCTGATACCTCCAAATCCCTTGGAGGCAGTGGAGTACCTCCCTCCCCAAGCCATATACCCTGTGAGGATGGAGCAGCATGCCCTGGATGAGTGGGAACCAGCATGTTGAGGTCATTTACAACCCTGCCAGGTGATATACCAAGGGAAGGATTCTGCAGGACTAAGAAAGGGCCAAGACCAAAGCTCACAGCTCTGTCCTTGAACTCAGGAGGCCAGAAAGGAGAAGGTGCTGATGGCCGCTCAGATGACATCAATCCACACCAGACTCCCAGCCTGGTGTGTTTCCCAAGAGCACAGGCTTTCAGCAGAGCCAGTTGCCCAAGCGGCTTGCATGCCCCTGTCAGGCTGTGTGCCATGGCTCTTGCGAAATAGTGTTGATAAACACTCCAGGACATGCCAAGTCCTGCAAGCTGACAGCGATGTGCTTGGGCTGGAGGGAGTGCCTGCACAGTAAGAGGAAATTTCCACTCTTCTGTGGCAAGCATGCTTGACCCTGCAGGGGGACTGTCCCCAGCAAGGCAGAGATTATCTGCTGGTGTCCCAGCTGGCTTGTCAGGCCCAATAAAACCCTAGGCTATGGCTGTCCTTAGGCACACAGCAAAGCAAGGGGTGGTTGAGTTGCCTGGGCATAGTGGTGCTCTACAGCACTGGGTAAGGGTCCCACCATCCCCAAGCAGACCCCACCACCCCCATTTCACCATGGGGCTATTCTTGTGTCCTGGCAATGAACTGCCCCTTAGCTTCCCCTTTCCATGCACATGGGCCAAGTTGGGGTGAGCCATATGCTTCTCCATTCCCTGTCCCACAGACTTGCTTTCCTGTGATTCTGGTCCCCTTTCCATATGCCCTGAGGGCAGTGGGTGACCCTTGACAGGGCCCTCCAGGCTGCCTGGGTAAGTTCTGCCCAGGTGTGTCTTCTAGCAAGTTGGAAATGCCTCAAAGACCAGCGGGTTTGTGGTATGAAAAGGGTGTGCTCAGTCCTGTGCTGGCCTATGTTTAGTAATTAGCATGTGAAAGCCCAATTTGATTTGGTCGGTGTGTCCTAGAGCTGCAGTTCCTTTCGTCCATCCTGCCATCCCACTGTGCTCTCAACAGAAGCATGAAAAGCTCATGCCAGGCACCATAGACCTGGACAACGCACCTGTGCACAGTGCCACATGTGTCCCTGTCCCCTAATGCAGCCTGGCACATGCAGTGCCATCAATAGCAAAGTAGCTAAACATCAGCCAACACCTGGAGAGAACGGGGAGGGGTCACAGGTCTCCTGTGAGGATGGTATGTTGGGAATGAGTGCTTTGGGAGGATCCTTCCTTCCTTCCTTCCTTCCTTCCTTCCTTCCTTCCTTCCTTCCTTCCTTCCTTCCTTCCTTCCTTCCTTCCTTCCTTCCTTCCTTCCTTCCTTCCTTCCTTCCTTCCTTCCTTCCTTCCTTCCTTCCTTCCTTCCTTCCTTCCTTCCTGCCTTCCTGCCTTCCTGCCTTCCTGCCTTCCTGCCTTCCTGCCTTCCTGCCTTCCTGCCTTCCTGCCTTCCTTCCTGCCTTCCTTCCTGCCTTCCTTCCTGCCTTCCTTCCTGCCTTCCTTCCTGCCTTCCTTCCTGCCTTCCTTCCTGCCTTCCTGCCTTCCTGCCTTCCTGCCTTCCTGCCTTCCTGCCTGCCTTCCTGCCTGCCTTCCTGCCTTCCTGCCTTCCTGCCTTCCTGCCTGCCTTCCTGCCTTCCTGCCTTCCTGCCTTCCTGCCTTCCTGCCTTCCTTCCTGCCTGCCTTCCTGCCTTCCTGCCTTCCTTCCTGCCTTCCTTCCTGCCTTCCTGCCTTCCTGCCTTCCTGCCTGCCTTCCTGCCTTCCTGCCTTCCTGCCTTCCTTCCTGCCTTCCTGCCTCCCTCTTTCTGTTTCTGTTTCCTCCCTTTCTTTTCTTTTACTGTCACCTGGATGTGCCTCTGCTGCCACTCTGATGCTCGCTTGCTTATCCTTCTGGTGTTTGGGCTAGCAGCAGCAGAGATGCCCACACCCCAGGGCTGCTCATACCGTTTCACACCTGGCTGCTGCCCTGTGCTATTGTGGCTGCTGTCCCAGCCTAGCTGGGCTGGGATGGAGCAGCACCACTTGCTCGGACTGATCGGGGACCCCTGTCCCTTCCCACGCCCCTGCAGCCTTCAGGTCAGTGGGTGCTGGACTCAGGCACTGTGGGAGCTGACAGAGTGATGGGGTGCACTTGCTGAGGGTCCCACTAGGAGCACATCCTGGGAATGGGCATGGTCTGTTGCTGTGTGGGAACCTGCACTTCGGATGGAGACAGTGGCAAGAGGAAAGAGGGACTTATGGCAGCAGACACAGGAACACTGCTGTGTCTGGGCCCCAGTTCGTGGCATCATGGCTTGTGCACATGGGCAGAGGTGACAGTGGCAGTGTAGCTTTTGGTGCTGCACCTCTCCACTGGGGAGAGACAGAGCTTGGGCAAAAGGCAGCAGCAGCAGCAGTGAGCCCCGTCCTGCCCCTGGGTGTTTGGGACATGCTGTTCTCTCAAGCGATGATAAGGACAATCAATAATAAAAGCAGGCAGATGGAACGCGAGCCCGGCCTCCAGCCAGCGACCTTCAGGAGCTGGGTTACTGGAGCAGGCGCAGGCGTTTTGGCAGTGGCCAGAGCAGCATCGCGTCGGGAGCCAGTGCAGGGTAAACACGGCTGCTGCAGCAGTTCTGACAGCGCTGCCCGAGTGCATGGCTCGGCCACCGGCCCCCTGGCACGTAGCCTGATAGCACTAGGCATCGCGGCAGCTCAGGCACACGCTGTGCACCTTCGTAACGAGCTGGGACAGTGAGAAAGCTCCACGGAGCGTAGGGCTGCGTCCTGCTGTCCTGATCACAGCGGCGGCGTGTGGCCCGGCAGCCACGCACATGCGCTAGCGAGACACAGCCGGAGTAACCTTGAGCACTTACATAACCATTAGCCTGCACAAACCACTGCACAAACATGACCCACTCACCACCGAGCTCAGCAAGATCCTGATAAAGCAGAAAAACAGCAACTCCAGCCCACAGCTGGCCCAGGCTGCGTGGGGCTGTGACGTAGGAGGGTCGGCAATGTCCTTGCCAAGCAGCTGTGGGGCTGCGTAACAGCCTGGAAGGTTCGAGCTGGCCCAGCGCCGACATGGGCGTCTGCCTTCCAGCAGGTTCTCTTTCTGAGCTTCTTGGAGCTGCAGCAAGGCTCAGGGTTTTGCAGTTTTCCAGGAGACAAAGGGCTGTGGGGCCACACAAAGTAGCACCTCCTGCTCCAAGTGGAGAGTACTTTTGTACTTTTGCCCCCAGGGACAAAACAGCCTTTGCAGGGGGTGGGTTTGGGGCTCGGGGGAGGGTGGGATGCAGAGGATCCTAGCCTTAGACTGGAATGCCCCTGCCTGTTGAAAACACAGGCTGCTTCTTTCTTTGCTGCCCAAAGGGCACGTCCTTCTCCTGAACATTGACATGACAAGAGGTTTGGGATGTGCTATCTCATGTCCTCTGTTTTGGGGACAGGGCAGCATCACTTTCATCAGTACTCCCAGTGGGGGGATTCTGGCCATGGCACAGGTACTCCACAGTACTGGAAGGCACTGTGTGTCTCACATTCTTCTCTTGGTTGGGCTCTGGAGAGGTGAAGGCTGCTGCTGGCACAGCTGGGAAGATGTGGGCATCACAGCTCCCTCGTGGAAGGCCAAGTATTGCACAGCACAGCTGGGTGGGAGAGGAGGAGCTTGCTCCTGTGTGCAGCCCAGGGCAGAAGGTGCTCTAAGGTGTATGCTTCCCCATCTGGATTGGGAAGCCGTTCTCCAGCCCTGTACATTGCTCCCCTTCCTCTGGGCACGCAAAGCAGGACAACTTCTCCAGCCCTTTGAGTGTCTGTGGCAAAGGCCCACTGAGAAAAGACTAAAAATAACCTAGAAATAGTGGAGGAGAAATATAGGGGCTCTTTATTGCTTAGCCAACAGCAGAACCCGCCATTGCCTGGCAAAAGTGAGAGAGGAACTGGGAGTTAAAATAACATCCGCTTGCAGGGAGCCAGCCCAGGCAGCCACGTTCCCAGGTTTCCTGCAGGCAGGAGCAATGTGCTGCTGCCTGTGTGGGCTGAACGCTTGGGAATCGTGTTCCTGAGCCACATCCAAGGTCTGTGCTCCTCCAAGCTCCCAGTGGGGATGCAGGAACCCCTCCGTACACCAGCAGGATGCTCTCCACCACTGTCTGTGGTGGACAGCTGCCTGTGGCCCCAGGAGTCCTGCCCCTATAGAGGATAGCAGGATGGGGTTTGTCCTGATATACTGGGTATAGCTGGTGCCACTTACTGCAGGTTTGAGCTGCTGGGCTTCCAGCAGCTGCTGGTATGGGGAGTAGGGATGTGACTGAGGAAGCCTGGGATGAACAACCAGAGCGAGGGAAGCCAGGCTGCATGTCCCCTTCGTGGGTCTGTCCCAGCTGGGGGATAGCTGGTAGGCTCCTTGTGTGGCAGTAATGGGAACAGCCTGCTCACTATGCTGGTACCCTGGGTCTGACCTGAGAGCATCCCTGCTGCCTCACCAGGTTTCGCTGCGGGAATGGGCAGCTTTTCACAGTGAGTGCAGGAACCCCTTCATCCCATTCACAGCAACCAGGCATGCAGACTGTGGATGCCTGTGGCTTTCACTTGGAAGGTGTTGAAAGCTATCAGAAAACAGAGTTATATAAAAAATCATTTACAGAGTCTAGTCAAGTGGATCTGTCAGAAGCCCAGCACATCCCGTCCCTCCTGTGGCATGCAAGGCCAGTCATCTGGGGCAGGAGCAGCTTGCTTAGGACAGCCAACAGTTTTGCTGGGCCCTCCCCATCATGGATAGCAGCCAAGACAAGTGCTCTCCATTCAGGAGTCTCTCTTCTGCTTAATCTCAAACACACCTGCAGGCCTGGAGTAGCACAGGTGGCTCTCATGAACCCAGCTGAGCAGCAATAGCTGTGCTGGTTTGAAAGGAAAACCAGTGAGACTCCAAGTCAGAAATACAATTTAATAGAGAGAGAACAAACAATAAGAAAAATAAAAATAAAATAAAATAAGATAAGATAAATGCAATAGTACAAAGGACCACTGCCAGAGTCAGAATGCAAACCTGACACCCTGTTGGTCAGGGTGGTGGAAGCAGCCTGAAGTAAGTCCTCCCAGAGTGGCAGATGTGCTTCTGGTGAAGTAGAGATGATCCTCAAGAAAAGGTCCAGTCATCCTCTGGGAATCCAGTGGAAACAGGCTATCTTGGTGTTTGGGATTGCTGCTTTTATCCGGGTGGAAAGGCTTTGGCTCCTCCTGCTGGGTGGAGCATCTCACAATGGAATGAGGTAATGTGATCAGTCATGTGAGAGGCCTTAAATGGCCCATTCACAGGTGATATCCCTCGGAGGAGGAGGGGTAGAGGAAGAGATAAGAAAGTACTGCCTTATCTGGTGTTATCACGGTCCCATTAACAGAAGGCATCCACCCTCTTTCCACCCCTAGAGTTACAAGAGATAAGGAACAATATCTCCCAACCGACTTCAACAGATGAAAATAGAATACACATTTTGGTTACATTTTTCAACCCAAGACAATAGCTTATCTCTCTGTCTGTGCCGAGGCTCTACTCCTCCAGTGGAGCAATGTGATTGCAAAGTGGTAAATAAAACACTCCGGGCTCTGCTCCTCCTCAGCACAGAGCAGCCACATCCATTAGAGGCACCTCTGTTGTGATGTCCACACCGGCCAAGTCCTGCCTTTGCGAAGCTGCTCCTGAGCCTACAGGGAGCAGTATGGCAGGCTCTGCCCTCCCACAGGCAGGAAAGCCCAGAGCACTGAGCATCTTGACTGCTTTGGAGTCTTATGGGTGGGAGCACGGGGTTTTGAGACCTCTGAAGAACTTGACACTTGCAAATGAAGGACTGTGCTCCATAGGTGTATGACCTCATTGCTTTAAATTCTGCTGGCTGGAGTATGCATCTGGCATGTTCCTCTTGTCTGCAGCCAGGGGCTCCCGGGGAGGGGGTGGAAGTCATAAGCAAACAGAGAAAATCAGGAGGTTTGTGCCAGGCCAAAGTGCATGAGAGTGGATGGAGGGCATGCGATGAGGTTGCACAGCAGAGCTGGAGTCCTGAGTTTGTCCCTGTAGCTGAAGCTTGAACCTTCCCTTGGGCCACACAGGTTGAAAACAAGTCTGCCCTGAGCCTTCAGGACAGCACATGAGCCTATAGCTGTTGTGCAGCTTCTCACCCTGCCTGTTCTCCGTTGGGCATGTTGTGGAGCTGTGGTAGGTACACCATTTCCCAGGACTCTCTCCTAGGTGAGGGCAAATCTCACTGGCTGTCACAGTCTGCCCTCCTGTCTAAAACCTGCCAGGAATGTGTCCCACCCCATACCCTCCATTGCCTGCACAGTCCATAGGGCTGTCCTTGTCAGCCCTGGGGCTCTCCCCAGCCCCTGCCCATGGGGAGGCAAGTGAGCAGCAGGAGTGTGCCAGCCCTGGGGCAGTTTTTAGGACCATGGTGTCATAAGTCAGGCACCAAAGGGAGGAAGAGCACTTGCCAGGCTTCCAGGGCTGCCTCTGTCAGTCAAGGCGTGATACCCATCACACTGAGCACCCTGGCCCCCTGCGCCATCTCTGGCCAGAGCACACAGTGTGACCAAAGGATGTGGAGCCAACAGGGCTCTGGGTCAGTCCTGTTTATGTCCTCAGCTGAGTGGGCCTTAGCCTTAACAAGTCTGCAGCACTGTTCTCTCTGCATCCAATTCTCACCTGTCCTCTCTACTGCTTGGCTTTGCTGCCTCCCTCTCCTTCCAGGGCAGCCATGGCACTGCTTTCCTTCCCCACTTCACCTGTGCCAGCTCTTGCCTGGGCCACAGCACACACACTGCACCTTTTCTGTTGCTCTCCCGGTCTGGGGGGGTTTCATCCCCAGTGTTCCAGCACTGGGAGAGGGGTTTTAGCAGGCTCCATGATGCTGTCCTTGTTTCCTGGTCCTCAGACAGAGGATCAGGCCCTCATCACACCCCCTTGGACAGAGGCAAAGCCTGTGCTAGTGATTTGGCCTTGGCCCAACCTTGCATTTTCCCTGTAGTTTCTTGGAAGCTCCCAGTTGCTCTTGGGAACTGGGACCCTGTATCACTGGTTGGGATGTTCCAGCAGCTGGAAGGGAGGTGTGATGCAACCCAGTGAGGGATATTGGGACCAGGTGTGGCAAAATGGCCTTCCCTTTGACCAAGTAGTGATGCCTCCCCTTGTGGGATCGACTTTGTGTGATTTGAGGGAATGTGGGAACTGTTCCCAGCACTACCATTACCAGAGCAGAGAAGCAGGGCACCCTTGCAGGGTTTCTCAGCATCGCTTGTTTTCTGCTCATGGCAGAGCAATGTGTGCCTCATGACCTTACTTCTGGTGGCCACAAAGTGAGGCAGAGCACTATGCCACAGTCTGGACCCTCTTGGGCTCAGGGGCTGTGTGGACCATCCTAGTCCCCAAGGAGATGACACCTCAGTGCTGTAGCCCCAGCCATCCCTTTTACCTGGGGAGGTGATGCTGCCTGTCCCTGGAGAGGCTCGGCTGCTCAAAGGTAACCTGAACCCAGTTGCCATCGCTGCCCTTTGGCCCAGCCGTATGATACACTCCTTGGAACAGGGCTTGCAGTGTCCTTGTCCTGTGCTGTTCCCTGCCCCAGTTCCCAGTGGATACGTGTGGAGCTGATACGAGCTGCGCCGGGTGGCGGCCGGGTGTGACCCTCGCTCCTTCCCCGGCCATGCCTGGGAGCAGGGCGCGGCTGGAGCCACCCGTGCTGAGCAGCCCGTGGGCTGCCCTGAGCCCGGGCCGTGCCCAGGAGGTGGCAGCAGCCCTTCACCCTGTGCCAGGCCAGGGTGTGGGGCTGAGACCCCTCCAGAGAAGTGTTCCCACTGCTCTGTTTCCTCATCTGGCAGTGTGAAGAGGCAGAGCTCGGCCCTGGGCTGGAGGGCAGCTGGGCTGGAGGTGCTCAAGGGACGCATTGGGGTGAGGATGAGGGGACAGGGTGGCTGTGAGCAGCACAGCAGGGCTGTGGTTTAAGCCCTGCACAGCACTGAGGTTTGAGGCAGCAGTGCGTGGAAGTCGGAAAGAACAAACTGTTCAGCCGCCAGCCCTTCCAGCTTCTGCTTTCAAAGTTATTTAACAACCCAAACAAACATGAAAAGTGCTGGCTCAGCCGCAGCTGGCTGGCCTGGCGCGTTCGTGTGGGACACAGCCCATCCAATTCCTAATCCTACAGCTCACCCTTGCTGGGTCATTGCTTCTCTGAAGGTGGGTAAGGGGCTCTGCTCCCCTCTGCTCCTCCGTTCTCACTGCAGCTGTGCAACCCCTTCCAGTGCCACCAGGCAGCTTCTTGGAATCCCACTCCAATGATGACTGGTGGTTGCTTATCCATGCAGAGGTGGACAACCCCATGGCTCAGAAGCTCCCTTGCACTCTGTTCAGTCCTGTTCAGGTCCAGCAAGCAGCACGGGATTGCTGTGGAGATGACATTTGCTGTGGCAGGTAGGCAGGATTGACACAGAGGTGCCACAACCTATGCATGAAAAGGAGAGCACTGACCCACCATCACTGTGAGCTTCAGTGCACCCACAGCTCTGGAGACGGGCACAGGCTACAGGACCCACATGGTGCAGCCATGCATGGGGACAGGGACACACCTTCATGTCCTCAGTCAAGCTGTGGACTCAAGAAGCTGCCAGGTTGAGGCATGCAGGAGGAGATTGCAAATTGTGCAGAGGGGGGACTGACTGCCCAGAGAGCCCAGAGCAGGGTTGCATAGGTGACAGAAAGGGGAAGCTGTGGGCTGTGACCAGCTCTGACAAACAATGCTGGGCTGTGGTGTCTTGTCATACACGCCAAATTCACATGGGGGGGCGGGGGGGTGCAGGTGGGAGGGAGAGCGGGAAAGGGGTGGAGAGCTCTGTTACATAGAGTGTCCTTCAGTCTTCCTTCCTGTGGCCACAGCATGAGGGTATATAAACAGTGGAGCTATAATTATCTGCGGTGGTGAGCAGCACATCCAACTGCTGGCTGCCATGGGCATAGCTGGAGACAGTGCAGAGCTCTTGAGGCTGGCACACAGCTCCACTGCTGCCCATCACAGCTCCTCCAGGAGATTTTTTGTCATAGGGTAACTACTCTCCATTGTGTTAAGGATATCTGGGTGCTTAGTGCTTCAATGGGCAAAATGGACACCTGAGAGTTTTACTGGACCTTGTCTTTAGGAAATTTGGGCCAGAGGCACTCCAGGATGCCCTCAGAAAGCACCAATGCCCATATGAGTGCCCTGCATCTCTGGGTGCAGACAGATGGTTCCCCCGAGCATACCAGTGTATGTTCACCATGGGTGGGAGGAGAGGAGAAACAGCAGAAAAGAGTCAGGGCAACACTGGAAACTGCTGGGAGGGACTAGGAAGGGTAAGAGGGAGTTTTGGCAGGTCCTTGTGTTGGAGAAGTGCTGGTGCAGTGGTCAGACAGGACAGAAAAGGAAGGACCAGAGTGAGTTTGGAGGTTGTTCCCCTGGAGCAGACAGAGGTGTGTGGCCTGGGGTGGAGGTGGCTGTGTCCCTCTAGGACATACTTCACCTGCTCCTTTGCGTGGCTTACATCATCCAGGTCAGGCTGAGGTAGCTCCAATTTGGGCCATGACTTCTGGAACTCATTGGAAATGGTGAGCAGGGAGTGAGGAACTAAATCACTGCATGAAGACACGTGGTCATTGTGAAAGGCTCAGTCCAGGCCTGGCTGAATGATGTAGAAAGTGTTCAGGGTTAGTTTGTGCTTAAAATTTACAGCCCCTCCAGCCTCCTCACCCTCTGCTGAGCACAGTGTTTGCTTTTTCTTCTCTGCCTGGGCTCCAAGACTGACAAGTGGGAACATTCCATGTCCAACACAAAAAACACCAAAAGACATGCAAGAGAAAACTATGTTCACATTTGGAAGACTGAATCCATAATTTTAAAACCAATCCACACTTGGCAGGGAGCTGTGTAGGGAACGGAAACCACCTGAGCAAAGCTGAATGGGTCAGCAAAGAGTTTCTGGTGGCCCAGCTGGGCTGCCTGGTTTGAGGCAAGTGGTCTCAAAGTGGCAAGTTTGCTGGTCACCCTGGGAAGCCCAAAATATGCCAAACTGAGGGAGAGGTTTTGGGGTATTTTAGGGCACTTTGGAACAGGCCATCAGCTCTTGAAAAGCTCAGCATTGGTGGACACAGAGCAGGAAGCGTCAGGCAGTGGCTCCAGTGTCGGTGGTGACTTGTCACAAAGAGGCAGACTGGGTAAAGCATGGGCACATCTCCCATGGAGAGTGAGCTCCATGCCACAGACTGAAGTGGTTTGGACTGGCTCTGCCACCCTTGAATCACATCCTCTGTCCTGTGGCTGTGGACTCCTGGCTCCAGTGGTGGCTTGAGCCATTCACATCTCCTGGGAATCTCAGCCCCAGCACAGCACACTGCACAGGAGCTCCTGGATGAGTCCCAGGAGCTTGGGAGGGCTGGCAGGTCTCATCTGCTGCTTGCCCCACCTCTCACCCTGCTCAGCACCAGGTGAGAACAGCCTTCAGCCAGGGACAGACTGGGGATCCAGAGTGCTTCATCACAGATTGTGACAGCAGGGACACATCCAGTGACAGGACACCAGCAGTTTGGCAGAGACCACATTCCCTTGCAAGGGAGAAGGGGACAAAGGATCATGTGCTGACTCCAGTAGTGATGGCTGCAGGCACAGACATGGTCCCTGCGGAAGGTGTGCAGCAGGGTCAGGGTGAGGACGAACTCCTGCTCAGTGCAGTGGCCACGCTGCTGCTGGGAGGGCAACCCATGTTCCTTCCCGAGCTAAGCAGCTTGGGAAGCCAGCCAGCACCTGCAGCCCCATCTCACCTGCCCTGCTTCTCCTCTCCTGCAGGGAAGGACAAACCTCGGATTAGCTGTTCCTAACACATTCCAGATACTTACCTGCCAGGATTCCTGCTCTGAGGGACTTTGTTGATGAAAGACACAGACCTGGAACAGACTGTTTGGCTGACGTAAGACACAGTGGAAGTTGCCAGCAGAGCAAGTTCCCCATGTCCTTCCATCAGGCTCTCAGGTTTCACTGGGGTGAGGCACGGCCTATTACGTTACAGGTCGTAGGTTGGAGACAGACATACGACAGGACTCACCGAGACCCCATGACAAACAGCAATGATTTATTATAGCCGCTCCTTATATAGGGGTTCAAAATTCCTGGGCTTAGACAACCGATTGATCGGGGTCTCAGCACCGCCCAGCTCCCTGGCCAGTGACACGTCTGCATTCAGGATTGAATAGGATTGGCTGGGGGCCCTGTTTGAGTTCAAATCCATCCTATCATTGCTTACCCAGGGACTTGTTCACTTCTAGGCTGGTTGAGTTTGGGGGTCTGTTTGGCCAAATCTATATTTGCAGCTACAGATCAGCTGCAGCCGTGACAATTCCCCCTTTCTGTTTTATTAAAAATGCAAAATGTTCTTTGTCCTCCTCTGTAGATGCCTTGCAGACCAGATGACAAAGACAACATGATGACACGGATAATAAACTTAGTTTAAGACTTTCCACCCAACTCAACAAGCCTAGTCTTCCCCAGCCAGTGATGTATCCCAGGTATCCTTGGAGCTGTAACATTCACATCCAGGAGCTGTTAAAGGGAGAATACCAGCAATACAAGTTTTCAAGATGGCATGCCCATCCTTCTGCCACTGATGCCTCCCAAATGTTTGAGTCTTGGGGTTCAAGTAGGGTGATGGGTAGATTGTCTTGCTGTTGACAATCTGCTTCCAAAAAGTTGTCCGCTTGCTATGTTATGCTGTAAATTGACTGAAAAACATGAGAACACTCAAGACTTTTGAGGGGAGGTATACATACACCTCACACTCTCCCCCTTTCTTTGTTTTAACAACATAACAGGAGCATAATTTAATCATAACAAAACATGCACGCTTGAAAAAAATTAACAAAGGGAGACATACAACTCCTTTGCTATCACCCAGGGTCTGCTAAGGAGCCTTCTTTTCACAATGAGGACTTGGAAGACCTTTTCTGGACAAGGCTTCCATGTTTACCTCAAAGGAAAGGGGATCAACTTCTGCAAAGCCAAATCAGCTAGTCAAAGCAACTTGCTTTCAATTTCAGCACAGAAACACCTGGGTTTGATGGCATACTTTTCTTGCAGTCAAGGCCATAGCTTGGCCAAAGCTAAGACTTGGACTGAGAGGGCTTGCTTATCATATTTTTAAAATAAATCTTTCAGTAATGACTCACAGAGCAGCTGGCTTTGTCATCTGTCCTTAGCTTAATAACCAATAACATTATAAATTACTTGTAAATAACTACAACTATGTACATACATATACAACTATTTTGAAAGTACTCTTTATCCTTTTGTTACAAACAAACCAATTCAGAACTACCAAAGGGAACATTTCTTTGTTTCAGTTAGGTTTTACAGGTGAAATTCTGGTCTATAATTAAAAATGACATGTCTTTGTGTTAGTAATATCCTTAACATATTTGATTCTTGAGGTTGGAGGGAATTAATTTACTTACTGATATAGCTATTGTACTATCATCAGTATACTTAACATCATCACTTAATGGCAGCAGTGTAAATAATTAACCTTTTACTTTTGTTAAGAGTTTTTAAATTGAGTTAGAGTTAGTGAAAATAAAAAAAAAGTGTTAATTTACAGTATACATGGGCTAATCAACAATTCTAATTAATTTAAACATGTTTTTGGGATTATTATGCATCTTCAATTAATGTTTGTTGAAGTACAAATTATTTTTGTTAATTAGAAGTTCTTGTTAATACTTTCTCATGTGTATTTTTTAACTTTTCTGCAATTTCAAATGACCTCAGTTCTGGGATTATTGCATCTGTATATTAGTTGCAAAAACTAAACATTAGAAGCCATGTTTAAATTTTGGTTCAAAATTAAGAAAACATGTAAATGAGTACTTTAGTGATAGTAGCGACAGACCTGCTATATTCAGAAACTTGCGGTTGACTTCAACAGGAGTTTGCATGACTGAAATATGAAATGTAGTTTAAAATTATTTTCAGTTTGAAAATGATTTTATAGACACCATAAACAGAAATGACAGGTGGCAGATCCTCAGTCAGAAAACTCTGCAACTGAAATTTGTGGGATGTCTCTCAGTATTGGGTGACCCCACTCTGCTCTGCACCGCCCCGTGGCTGCTCATGGCCGACAGGGCTTTCCAGCTCCTTGGATACTGGCTGCCGCAGTGTCTTTCATGCTTCTCGAGGCTTGGCTTTGTTATGATGCGGTGCTTCGCCATTCCGTGTTTTACCAACTATTCACTGGCGCTTCTGGGTTTTGGCCTGCGCAGTTCTGCACCAGTGTTTCTGGCGATGTGCATTGCTGATTGAAGCTGTGAGCGGGCATGCCAGGCACGTCCATGGTGACGAGGGCCATGAAGCAAAGCAATGGTTCTTGCAGCCGAGGCACAAGTGGTCCCGGGCACTCTAAGAAAGCACCCGGCAGCTTGGGTGGTTTGGGTGATCGTGGCATGGGTGAACCCTCGCACGATGCAAATGCTGCTGGCTCTGGGGGAGCTCTGGTAAATAAAGGCTGCTACCCCCTCGGTTTCTCGCCCGTCTGCGGATGTAGCAGTATGCAGTGTCCCGCAGTCCCACGCACAGCATGGGCACGCGTGGCGCCAGGAGGGCTCCGGCGGCAGGGCTGCCGGCTTCTCTTCCAGCTTCTGGCGCTGCAATGCTTCTGGGATCTGGTGGGCGCACCAGAGGGGCCTTGGGTGCCATGATGGGGCAATTCTGGCTGCTGCTCCCATGTGCCTGGCGTGGCATCTCCTCCCCCATGGGCTGCCTCCTGCATTCTGCCATGTGGGGATAACTCGGCGGGCTGTCTCTGTGGTGCCCGCGCTCTGCCGTTTTGGGGTGTTTTGGTGGGCGGCATCCATGGCATCTACATTTCCGTGTCTGTGTCCTGCTCAGCTCCCAACCACCCCAGTAAGTCTGAAACAAGCCTCCAGGGTTTTACAATCTCTATAGTATTCATGGCAGCTTCTAAAGCCTGTTCCACAAGCCTCCAAGGTTTTATCATGTCTATAGCGTACATAGCAGCTTCCAAAGCCTGTTCTCATGCTTTACCCCCATTTAGGTAAAAAGAAGGTCCATTCCTTAGTGACTGAGTTTTCTTCCAGCGAAATGCATCCTCCAATATTTTCTTGGCAGTGGCTTTCTTCTATTTACAGGGGGTATTTACAATGGGTGTCCAGACTTGGACAGCTATTCATGCCATTTTTGGCAGCTCTTCTCATTGCATATAGGCTCTATACACCATGTTTTTGCCAGCTTTTTTTGCTGTAATAATGCTCTTCTCACCTTTTTTGGCAGCTTTTTTGCTGCAGACAGGCTTTGTATGTGCTGTCCTATGTCTCCCCCGCTCTGCTTGTGGACGCTGCTGCCATCACATCGGGTTTCACCACTTATGATGTTGTGGATCTTAGGTTGGAGACAGACATACGAAGGACTCACTGAGACCATGCAACCAACAACAAAGATTTATTATAGCTGCCCCCTTATATAGGGGTTCAAAATTCCTGGGCTTAGACAACCAATTGATCAGGGTCTCAGCACCGCCCAGCTCCCTGGCCAGTGACACGTCTGCATTCAGGATTGAATAGGATTGGCTGGGGGCCCTGTTTGAGTTCAAATCCATCCTATCATTGCTTACCCAGGGACTTGTTCACTTCTAGGTTGATCGAGGTTGGGGGTCTGTTCTGGCCAAATCTATATTTGCAGCTACAGATCAGCTGCAGCTGTGAGAACGGCCAGCACCCCGTGCCTGGGTATGCTCCTGTTTGTCTCCTGGACCTCCTGTCCCAAAAAGGGATGAGAAAGCAGCTGCTGCGATTTTGTCCTTCTGGGGAGACTGGCAGAGGAGCTGGAGAGTACAGCTACATTCCATGGGTACCCTGAGAAAAGGTTGTTCCTGTCAGCTGCCCTGGGGACAGTGGGAGCGGAGAGGGGGTTTGGCCCAGGGCTGTGCAGGGTCTGTGGCTAGAGGGTAAGGTTCAAGGAGGGTGCTGAAGCTGGGATGGGAGCTGATGTGGCTGTGAGGGTACTGTGCAGCAGGCAGAGGCATCACCCTGCAGCACCACCACTACCTACCGGTGTTCACCTGTCCAGGTGGACATCTACCCACACAGGCTGACCAAGGACTTCTCCATGAGCACAGGCCAAGGATGAACCTTTCCCACTGCAGTGATGCCATCCTGGAATCACACCTCATCCAG